>NW_024508877.1:484791-552666 GCF_017590135.1 Pyrgilauda ruficollis | reverse complement strand
CCCCCAGTTAAGATGTATTAAGACAATAATGAATGTTTCCCTTTGTTAATAAAATAACTTTTTAATATAATGGTTTTTTTAAACTCCCTAGGAGCAAAATATCTGGCTAAGTTAAAAATACACCTCTGTCCTTCACATGAGTGTTTAATTATATAAAAGACTTCAGTTTTCAGTTCTACTCATCTACGCTGCCTGTTTTCCTCAGAGTCATGTGAGAGGAGCTAGAAATAAAACATAAGTCTGTGAATGTTTCCTGTTGCAAGCCAGGAAGCTGCCAGCACAGTGCTCCTTGATGCAACGGGGAGTGGTGTTTTTTATCCGAGACGAGCATTTGCAGCATCTAAACTCACTTCCCCAAGCAACCATCAGATGGTAGCAATGCTTGTTTGCTATCTACCATGGGCCTGATTCAAAATGGGATGCAGAAGCCCAGGCATTGCCTCCAGCCCCTGCAGCCACCCAGTTGCCTTTTGCGAGTGCCCTGGTGTTAGCATTTCGGAGGACGTGGAAAAAGCTGCAGACCTGAGTGTTAATGCTGAGCTAGACACTATGCAAAGCAACCTGATCTTATATGCACAGAGTTGTAGCCAATAGCCCCATGCATGAGGGAACAGATGAAACCCAAGGGAAATGCAGATGTCCTGTGCCTGGGTTTGTTCCCTGGGTTTTGGTTTGCTGCAAAGGTGGACTCAAAGGGGTGTGGAAATAAAAATACCACGAAAATTAACTTGGGACCTTGAAACTAGCTGTAGTAGAGACTCTCAGGGAAATCGATCCAATGTCGCAAAAGGGTGATAGAGCAGACTCCTGTAGCATGTAGGAGTCCTTGGTGAAGTGATAAAAAGCTTTCTTATTGAAGGCCTGGCCTAAGGTCACTGAAAAGGTCATGGAAAACAGCTGTCTCCTAGGGATACTGTTAGCCAAGCATCATCCTTGAGGCTGGGGACAGGAATCAGTGTCCCTGATTCTAAATGTCACACAGTAAGACACTTAAGCCTGACTTCCCATCTGTGTTCCCTGTACAGCCCATGGTGAGACAGAGACACAGAGAGAGAGGGAGAGAGAGGAGAAAAAACTTTTCCCAGTTTAGATTACAAGCTTGAGGTGTGGAAAAGCATCCTATGAAGGTGTCTGTTTTTCTCCACTAGACAGAAATGGATCTTGTTTTTCTTGCTTAGATTTTGATCCTGATTTTAAGTGTCTAAGGTGGTATAAAGCAATGCCTGTGTTTTCCATTGAAAGGTGCAACTCCAACATTTGTTCTGCTTTACTGTCCTAGGCAAAAGAAAAAAAAAAACCCAAAAATATAGGCAAATGACATCCTATCACAAATATCTGTAACCATCATATTTACTTCATTAACAATTTTAAATTAAATTAGGCCTTTCTAGTTTCTTAAATTACTGAGTTTCTCCTGAGATGTCAGTGGTATTGGGAAATTCATCAGTACTTAGAATCAGTTCACTCATGTTATTTTTGCTAGGATTGACTCCTTTAAAACATGCCATTGCTGCTCTGAAGTACCAGATCCAACTTTCCTGGGAGAGCTATCTTTTTGGGTTTTCTTGCTTTGCTGTTTGGTGCTTTTGTGATGGTTTATTTGGCAAAAATGTCCCTTTTATTTGCCTTTGTCCCCTCTGTCAGCACATGTCTTCACTTGGTCTTCCTGAGGTTGCTGAGGCCAGCAGCTCTGGCCCCGGCAGGACTGGCAGCAGAAAACTCTGGTGCAACAGTTTCCTGACCTGAGGGAAGCTCAGGAGGAGATGGGAGAGCTGCTGGAAGCCCATAGATCATGAGGCTTTGGTTGACAGAAGCCAGGTGGGACCAGTAGCAATGGTGGCCAAGCCTCCACACCTATGAAATAAGGCCTTAGGGAGCGCTGGCAACCAGGAGTGACACCAGCAAGGTGGGAAAACAGGGCACAACACAGCCATCAGGGCATAGCCTGGCTGTTTGGCCAGCAGTTCCTGCCAAAATGCACGCAAGAAAGGCACTGAAGCCCTGTCAGCTCTATCAGGGAGCAATGGTGTCCACAGGGCAGGAAGGCAGGGCCTCTGTGAGCTCCACACCCGCTGTGACTGAGGCAGCCACCCCGGCAGGGCTCTGGGAGTGCACCCAGCTGCAGGGTGAGCCCTGCTCTGACGCCACTGGGAGGTCACCCCGGCAGAGAGGCTCCTCTGTCTAGTGACAACTCCTCTCAGGAGGAGAGGAGCAGTTTGAGGAGTGTTAGGGAATGTGAGACAGACTGGCATTGCACCCTGACTTCCCTGAGACAGGCCAGACAGACAGACAGACAGAGAGGGCGCACGTCCCTGTCCTCTCCCCAGCTGATTGTACCTTCATGGACTGAAGGGACAGAGGGAAAGGGGGACAAATTCCTGCCCAGCACAACAGGTGTGTCTGTGACTGCAGACCAGCCCCATTCCTTAGGGAATGCTGCTGCTGCCCTTGGGCCCTGTTACCAACATGGTGGTAACAGGGTGGGGCTTCTCTGATGGGGCTCTGAGATCATTATTCAGTATTGATTTCCCAGATGGGCACTCATGAACTTACAACAAGAAGTCCGAGAGCCAGCAGGAGAGACTTTAGGGCCTTGGGGTGAGTAGCTGAAGGCTCAAGAGCACAAGCAGTGCTCTCCTCTCTCCTTCCAGCTGTAGGGAATAATGAGGGAATAAACAGGAAGAAACATGGTTTGGCTTCTTGAACCAAAGAAACAGATGGTGTGCTGAAACAGATGGTTTTAACCTCATCAGAAGGCAAGGAAGGAGAGGTAGTGGGGTAGCCATGTATGTTAGGGAGTATTTAGGTCGTCTAGAGCTACGTGATAGTTAATGATTTATGGGTAAGGATCAAGGGGAAGGCCAAGGCAGGTAACAACTAGGACTGTTCAGTAATATTGTGATCACAGAATGGACTGGGTTGGAAGGGACCTTAAAAACCCCTCAGTTCCAACCCTCTTGCCATGAACAGGGACACTTGCCACCAGCCCAGCTTGCTCAGAGCTGGAGGCAGTACTCCAGGTGGGGTCTTATCACAGCAGAGTAGAGGGACACCTTGCACCTGGTCCTGTTCAACATCCCAAGAATCCCACAGACATCCCCCATTGTCATGGCTGGTCTGTAGCAGTTTCCCACAATGGCATCTGCATTATCTGTTTGTCCCTGGACTCTTACCCAGAGCTCTCAGCTGTGCCATTGCCATCTGTGATCTCCACACATTCCAGCCCTTCCATTTCAAACAGTGCCACCCCTCCAGCTCTCCTGCTCTGCCTATCCCCCCTGAAGCACCTGTAACCCCGCAACAGGGCACTCCAATCTCAGCGGGTTTCACTTACACCTGTGATTTCAAATCTCTGTGGCTGGGCCAAAGCTTTGAGCTCATCTTGGTGCAATGGGACAACCATTGAACCAATTCTTTATCCATCTAGCAGTTCGCTTGCTGAATCCATCTCAGTTTGGAGAGAAGGATGTTGAGGGTCACCATGTCAAAGGCTTTACAGAAGTGCAGATGAATGATATCTGTATCCCTTCGTTTGTCCACTGATGTAGCCACCCATCACAGAAGGCCACTGAGCTGGTCAGGGATATAAGCCACAGCTGTCAGGGATATGAGGGTCAGAGTCTGCCCCAGGCATAGTAATCGTGGAATGATAGAGTTTTTGATTCTTGGAGAAGTAAGCAGGATGGAGACAGCAACACTGACACCTTGGACTTCTGGAGGGCAGACTGTCCTGCTTAAGAGACTGGCTCCTCACAAAAAGAAAGAAATTGAGGTTCTAGAGAGTGTCCAGCAAAGGGCAATGGAGGGGAAGGATCTGGAGCATAAGCCTGATGTGGAGCAGCTGAAAGGACCGGGGTTGTTTATCATGGAGAAAAGGAGACCTTATTGCTCTCTGAAAATATCTAAAAAGAAGTGAAGTTTAGTCTCTTCTACCAAGTCACAGCAACAACATAAGAGGAAATGGCCCCAAGTTGTGTCAGGGGAGGTTCAGATTGGATATTAGGAAAAATTTATTTATGGAAAGAGCCGTCAAGATTTGGAACAGGCTGCACACTGATGTGATTGAGTCATCATACCTGTAGCTATTTAAAAGGCATGTAGATGGGGTTCTCAGAGACATAGTTTTGTGGTGGATATGACAGTACTGAGTTGATGATTGTACTCCATGTTCTTAAAAGTGTTTTTTTTCCAATATAAATAATTATATTGTTTGATGGTTCTAAGGAGACAACTTCATTAAACCACAGGATGGATGCTTGGGACCTCTTACTGCTTAATATATCTAATATTATATTACTGCTTAATATATCTAATTCCCATCAGTAAATTACAAAACTGTAGTCCACTGTCAGACTTTCTGATTGCAGGTGTACTATATTTAGCAAAAATAGATTTGGCATGTCTGATTACCTGTTTAGCCATAATGTCCCCTAATAAGCTCTCAGGGAAGTTAGAATAATATTCAAGAATGAGTACTTTATTTTCCTCTGTCAGCATAATCAGACCTATGTCAGCTTTGCTTCAGAGAGCCTTTTATTTTTTTCTCCCTGAGTTAGTGACATTGAAGTTTTTTTGACTTGGACTGGACTTATATTTGCAGCATGTATAGCAAGTCTTGACAACTTCTTAAATGTCAATTTGTTTTTGCCAGCTGTTTGTTTTTTTGGTTTTTTTAATAGATGTTTTAGCATTTTCTTAGGCTTTGCAATTCTTAACTGGCACTAGTAGATTCCCAGAATTAGTCTGAGTTCATCCATGAAGGGGGAAGAATGGAAATGGTCTGAACAAATTACTTTTATCCTACATGCGTGTCACCAGACAGCACCAGACAGAACAGACACCCTGGTGGTGTATCACCAGAACTGGGATATTATGATTTACCTCCCAAGATGTGCAGCTTCTCTTTCAGAGTAGTTTAGCAAATATAGTATGATTTTTTTAAGGCATTTGTTTGTGTTAAATCAAAGAATAAGCTCAGAGGAAACCTCTGCACTGTGTTCCTTCACACTTCAGCAGATGTTCCAGAGACAGGGACTGAAGTTTCAGCTGTCTGCAGAGTTTAGTTTATTTCACAAATCATATCAAAACCAAAAAAATGTATTTCTAGCATGACAATAGGAAGTCATGAGATGGTTACACATGGTTTATGGCCAAAATGGAAAAATACCTCTTATTAAATAACTACACACTGCCTTTAGCACTTAGAGCAACTTATGGCTGCAAATGAGGGTGTTCTGTTTACAGTTCTCTACTGAGACTTGATCACATTAAAATCCAGGTGGCTTCTCTGCCTGTCACTTTTTTGGATAGTCAGCCTGGTGGCCAGTTTTCAGTATTGCTCAACTTTGCAATTTCCCTTTTTCTTTTTTGCCACAGAGTGACTAGTGATGACTTAAGCAATTGACTTCAACACATCAAAGTAAATAATGTATTTGTTTCCATGCTCACAATTGTTTGAGGCTGCCCAAATCCATCCATTTTGGCGTTCTAGTGTCCCATGATAGAGCTATCACAAATAGCTCAGCTCTCTGCTGTCCATGGTGTAGCTTGTTTGTAGGGACCTGGGTCAGGAGCTGAAACCAACCAAAACATCAGTGTGTGGAAGTGATGACTTCTGAATGTGCAGAGATCTATGGCATTTGTAGAAGCACATGTCAAAGTTCTATCTTATTAAACAGGAAATAAATTTTGCATTAAACCTGGGCTTTTTTCCCCCTATTTTTCTTTTTAAGGATGATAGGACACATTTTATTTTTGTTCAGTTTGGAAACACCTGTAAGTGGGAGATACTCCCTTCTCCCCTTTACTCATTTGAGCAGTCTCATGGCAGCAAGACTATATCAGATTTTCTTTTAGCCTCCTTTTTAACAAGAAGCTCTATTTCCTGACAGTTGCAATGGACAAAAATTCACCTATGTCCTAAGAACTTTTCTCTCTGTCTTACAGATTTCCAAAATGGTTCCAGTCCTCTAGGTTGTTCATTTTTTTTGTTTGTTTCCAAGGATGTGACAATTGCCACACAGCAAGCATTTCTGCTAAATGAAAAATCTTTTGCTTGTGTGACATCGTGGAAAGCAGAGAACTTGGAAGAGAGTATGATGCAATAAATTGCTTTTAACTGCTTGTTGGTGACCTTACTGCATAGCCTGAAGGTGGAGAGTTTCTCCCCACAAATTCTCTCTGGCCCAAACACCCATGACTGAGCCACAACACTACTTTCTGAGAGCTGAACCCATTTTGATCTCGTTGATGTCATCAAAGGGAAGGAAGTGGGTATGCATAATGCAGGTGCTGACGAGCTGAGCAATGTTTCTCCTCTTGTGGCAGTGACAGGGCTTGTGCTTTGATGTGGCTTTGAAAACCCTAGCTGTATCTCTGAGCGTGAGACTTTATGAGTCTAAGCAAATTTGTGGGAATTGTATTCTCTTGGCTTGCAGTAAGACTAACAGCAGCTGATATATATCAGACCTCTATTTTAGCCATGTTTTTTTCTGTTTTCAGAGTGATGACTAATGTTTCTTACTTGATGGCCAACAAAATAGGGTGGATAGAACATAGTGAAAAGTTAAATCAAAGTCATCTCTGGTTACTAAAAATCACCATTTGGCAGAAGAGAAAGAGATCCAAAATCTGGGATCTCATATTTTTGCCTTTGGTTTGAATGTCAGTCATCAATAGGAAATTTTTCTGAGTCTGTAAAATTTATATTTTGAATCTTTAAAATAAGCTAAATTAAATAAAATAAATTAAACTAAAATAAATTAAAACATTGTTTCTAAACCTTTCTGTTAACTGACGCTTTCAAGGGTCTCATTTAGCCCTCACTCAGTTATCCAGTACAAGTGAGAGAATGTTCAATGACCTCCGTGTAGGGTCAAATCATGCATGAAGAGCAAGACTTCTTCTCCGTTGAGACAAGGTACTTGTCCAAGGAAATTGCAAAGATGTTGAAAGAGGTGATTCATGGTTTGAAGAAGCTGAAAGCTATTTAGGTACTTTTTCAAAATAATAATGGAAATATTATAATGTACAAATTGAAAACCATACATAAATGACAGCCATCTGTTTGTTTTACAGTTTAGAAACTGTACCCCTCATTACCCCTCAAATAAAATTACCCCTCAAATAAAATAACATTACCCCTCAAATAAAATAACATTACCCCTCAAATAAAATAACTCAGCTGTTTGCCAAGAAACACAGAAAGAGATTGCTGCTTCTTCACTGTTGGTAAGACTTATCCCCAATTCCAAAAGATAATGTATTTGGAGGGAAAAAAGGAACAGGGAAGCCCTAAGAGAGGAAAATGTGGTGGGCAATGGATATCCACTGGCATCTGTCAAGCCAGAGCACTTTGCTGTCTGTCCTACAAGCTCATGAGTTATATCAAGTAAGATTTCTTCATTATATTGGACATACTTTATTTTAACCAAGGAGAATTCTCAGATGCCTTGAACTGATTTTGTGGTAAACATAAGCAAACCTAAATAGCTGTTTTATTATAGCTTATTGTGCAAGTGTTGGTTCATAATAAATCATTGTACTCTTTAGAAACAAGCTTGAAACAAGTGCATAAATATTAAATGGCCCCAGGAATAAAGACATTTTTAGCAAAATTATTGAGTGTGGTTTGCCAAATCCATTGGGTAATCCAAACTCCCCATAGTCATTTAAGGACCAACGTGTACTACCATTTATAGTAATGTAAATCCACTGTAACTCTGTTGAAGTCAATAGAGTTATTTGAAATTCACATAAAAAATAGTTTGGTCTCTAAAATATAAACAACATAATTGCCTGAAATTCTATCCGTTAGGATAAAAGAATAAAAATTCTATACCTCTCAGAAATGGGAACTAAAGCTATCTGTATTATGTGTGTAAATTTAGGCATAAAAGATTATCCTGGTTTCATTTGTTTAATAAAGATCTTATACCCTAATCAGAAATGTTGAAGCAGAAGTTATTAATTTAAAAAAATAAAATGCTATTCTTCATTTTTATAATTGCAACAGAAAAAGAAGAGGATGAGATCTGTGGCTTTTACAAAACAGAGATATTCAGACCAATATTGCTGCTTGGAGGCCTTTCTGCTTTTAGAAACAAATAATAGAAAAAAAGGCACAGTCAGTTTCTGATACTGCATAGATCTCCCACATCACTCAGGGATTGCCCCTTGGAGATAGCCATGTTGTGTCTGTTATCCAAATCTTAAATCACAGCTGCCCAGATTATCTTTGTCTCCTCTCTTACACAGGCTTACGAAATAAAGTGTTCCTGTGCGAAGGGTGGGCAGGAATGGGAGACAGCTTGAGTCCATGAGAGACATGAAACTTCAAGGTATCCATCAGCAGGAACACCACTTATGGTACAGCCCTGATAGAGAAAGGAAGGACTGAAGACCTGCAGCTCCCCAGTGCAGCACATGGCAGTGCCTTGGGGGACTCCCGAAAATGAAAATTATTGCCTCAGAGTGGCAAGGAGCTGACACTGAGAGTGAGCAAAGACCAGGCAGTGTGGCCTGATCCAGTAGGGAACTGCTGGCCAGGGACTGTCAGAATGTTGGACGTCCTCCGCTTTACTCCTGGGCAGCAAATGGATGTTCATTATTGCTTTTCTGCCGGGGGATGCTCTTCTTGTGGAGGTGTTGTGAGAAGCAGCACACTGGTGAAAGAAAGCACGTAGTCAGTGGTGGAATTACAGTTCCTGTCGGAAGGAACACTGAGCAGTATCACCTTCCCCTTACTTATTTACTTGTGTATTGATAAGCAGTTACAGCCCATTTCAGCCCAGCAGGTCTGTATTACAGACAGTGTGCATCTGGGATGCTTTTACAAAATACACACACTAAAGTGTCTGGGATGCTTCTGCCCAGGATCATCGCCTGAGGTCCAAGCAGGGCCCCAAGGTGCTGTGTGCAGCCTCACAGAGCACAGCAGACACTACTGCTGAGAGATCCCCTGCTAGGACACGACCGCTGACTTACTCCCTACCCCGCTATCCATCAGGAACAGACTCAGTCGCAACTACAGGGGACAGGGGATGACTTCAGGACATTGTGTCGTATATTTGAGTGCTTGATTTATGAAACATAGCAAAGGCAAAACAAAGCTGGAATGACTTGTCTATAGGAAAGCTCCCTGTGCTTCAGCTAGGAGACATGCTTCTTAATGCAACCTCAAAACATTTATTATAAAATGGAACAATTTGTATTGTATTCAATAATGTTTTCAAAGGACTGTCAACCTCTGTCTGCAGGTGCCTTTTCTTACAACATATAATCTATAACACTCATTTCCCCCCCCCCCCCCAATAATCATATAACAGAGATATGCATTACAGAAAATGTGTATAGGTTTGCTTCTATTATAGTCATGATCAAAAGGCTATGATATATTGAAATATTTGCTTTGTACAAATGCATCTGTTATCAGAGGGTTTCTTAACATAAATGGTGTATTTTCTATAATGTGCTCCTTCTAATGAATGGTTCAGTGAAGGCATGAGAACCGAGCTATGTGGGGAGAATGCAGTAATTTCTCTTACCGTGTAGGAATTCTGAATACAAGTAAATGCATGCCGAATTTTATTGCTTCTAAATCTGAATAATTGTATTTCTGAGCTGTGCATCTGGGTAGATAATAAAGCCACAAAACAATTTAATGAAACATATAAAAAATCGAATGACATTACTAAATATTATAATATGCAGAAAATATATTTTGCATATTGTCACCTAATCTTTCATCCACCTACTAACAAATAATGCAACAATAATTGAAAGTCTTATTATCCATCTACGTAAATTGAGACCAAATTTACCTTGTTTCCTTTTCTTTTCGTGTGTGTGCGTGCGTGTGTGTGTGTGGACATAAAAGTGAGATTGATATTATGGCTTTATGTTTATGGTACATTTTTTTCACAATAACTAAGGTGACCAACATAAGTCTTTTCTCCATTCAGATCAGTCCTCAGCTCGTACTGTGATTATGTTACCTATCCAAGTACTTATAAGAAGCAAGTCTTGAGTACACGGACTCTATAATTTCATGTGTTTGGCTCCACAGAAATGAAATCTGGAATACCATAAAGAAAGTGGAAGTCCTCATATATAAATTCAGTGTCTGAAGTTTACAGGTATGGACTGCCCTCACCATCCATTATAGTCAAAGGACAGGTATGGATAATGCAGAGGGCAGTACTGCTGACTCATTCCCAAAGACTATTTTAGGACAAGGTGAACTGCCCTTTTGGAGGTTTGTGTCTCTTTCTGTTGACTCTTAAGGAATCATAAATGGCTAGCTTAGACTTAAATGTCTAACTTTCAGAGGATCATGTGAGGCAACAAGAATCTCATCTAAAGAGGTTAAAATACAGTCTCCAGGAGGGAGGAACCTCTTTTGTTCTTGCAATGATTCTAGCACTTTGTCACTGATTTATTCTGCTCTGCCACGGAAGAGGTCATTGCAGACTTCCAGCTGGTTGTAATGTCTGAATTTAAAGGACAGCAATCTGAACTGTCTGCTGCAAAATGTCTTTTGCAAAGGTGAACCCATATCATCAAAGGCCACACAAACAGTAGGAAAAGGACTGAATTTCCCAAAGACCAGAGCTTGGTAATGCTGTCCTGGCTGTACTCAAGACAGCTGTCTCCCCTTTCTTACCTTGTGATGTGTTGGCTCAAATTCTGAGGAGCTTGTATGGAGAGCTCTCCACACAGAGGTCCCGTACCACTGAAAGCTCACTTGATGTCAGTGGAGGAAATTGTCCAAGGTTAAAGGTAGGTAAGAATTTGCCTTGTTTCAAGAATGTATAACCAACTGTTTTTTGATAGTTCCCATCTATATATACAGCTATCTATGCTCCCAAAGAAAGGTTATCACCACCATCCTATCTATTCCTTTGCTCCCAGAAGGAAAACATTTATGTCCTCTCTTCCTTACTCTGCTTTCATGCATCAAGCTCAGAGTCTTGAGTGTCACTTTATAAATTATGGAAAGGCAAACCTGGGACTGATAAACACCCTGAGACTATTAGTGCAGACTTCTTGTGAAAGAAGGAACTGTCCTCAGTTTTTCCGAAATAGGAAAGAACCATTGTATAAATTATAATGCTTTCTACTCTGGGTGTCAAGTGCACTTCTGCATTCCTTCTGCTGGTCTTAGAGACAGCTCAAACTGCCTTGATATGAAAGAGTAATTGAAAAAATAACAATTTTCTTATCAGAAGGAGGAATAAGAAAGACCTGGACCTAACTAACCCTAGCGGCCACATTTGTTGAGGTATTATTGGAATGAGCAAAAAAGCTTTTTTAAGGATATAAGAATAAATATGCTGAAAAATAGAGATTAGGAATTGTCATATAGAGATTTTATACAGTGAAATGGTGAGCAGAATAATCAGTGCATATAAAAATATTCTGCTTCCTTGATCTAAGAATCAAATGCCTGTAGACAAGTTTTCATCTCACTCATACCATGGTAATTTATTGTGCTTCACAGAATGCAGAAGAAAACTTGGCCCTTAATCTGTGAAAGGAAGTTTTCAGGATGAGGAATTTGATTTGACTTCAAAGAATATGAATCGGTTCTTTCTGTTCTGTAGTCATTTATTCCTTTTCAATGCAACTCCCTTTGGGAATAAAGCTTTCTCTGATGAGGTTTTGCCTTGTAGTCCACTGCAATCTCCCTGGATTCAGCCTTGCCTGAGATACTAGATCTTCCTTCCTTCCTTCCTTCCTTCCTTCCTTCCTTCCTTCCTCTCTTCCTCTTCTTTCCCTATTTTTCTACCTCCTTCAGGCTAAGATTTTCCTACAATTTATGGGAGATTTATTTAGACAGCCACTACCTAAATCAGAACTAAAATTCAGGTAAAGAGTCATGATTAAATCTTTGAAGCTTAAATGAAGGAAATTACATTGTCTAGTGTGTCTAATGGGAGATTTATGCTTCAGATATTTGCTTTATGTATGATGTATGATGTCATATAATGTTGAAAATATAAAACTACCAACAGGTCAAGATCTGGGATTGAAAAGCTGTCTGCTTCCTAAAACTGAAAAAAAAAAAAAAAAAGAAAAAAGAAAAAAATAGTTAAAACTCAAAACTCATTAATTCTGAATCAAATTCTTTATTTGAAAGAGTAGTAATGATCTTTAATTTTTTCATATTTTTAAATATTAAAAATGTGGAAAATGTGTTTCAAAAATAAATCTCCTTGTGGTTACCCTTTGTGATGATACTGATGTGGTGACTGCTACTTGTTTGAGTTTTATTATTTTTTTAGGAACATGAATTAATTAATTAATTAATTACTAATTAACTAATATAAGTTTTTTTTTAATATGGACCTAATTAGAGGGTTTTACAGAAAAAAGTAAGCTTGCAAGTGAACGTAATTGTAACATACATTCCTAGACTCAAATTTAATCATATTTTGGAAGGTCTGAAAGGTAAGATTTTTCAACTAAATTTACAAATAACTTACTATTAATTACTGAGCTTGCTTCCCATACTTTCCTCTGGCCAGATGTGACAATGTTTAGGAATTTAAGTGAAAAGACAACTATTTAGGAAATGTTTCCCATAGTTGTAAACAGAGTTCATATCTCTGTTAAATGGACACCGTATATTTAGTTGGGGATTAATAGGTAGGTTTGATACGCTTCTATTTTCTGTAATTTAGCTATATCTACTCCATCTTTCTCTCAGTCGCAAAAATTTCAGAAATATCCTCTAGAGGAAATTAAACAAGGGCTATTTAAATGATCAGAATTTATTAAGGAGATGCATAAATGGTGTATGGGGCAAAAAAGTAGAAAAAAATGAAGTTATCTTTTCCTAGTTTTTATGTATTTCTAAACTTTCCTAACAGTCAATTAAAATTGTAATTTAACCTACTATATATGAAGTGTTAAATATCTCCATATGATGCCTTAAATGCAAACAACAAAATATTCCAAAATTGTAATTGGAAATGAGGAAGTGAAATAGATTGTAAACCTGAACTTAAACTGATTTTTCAATTTCAGTGTCCCATTATGCAGAAGCATAAAACACAACAAAAAAAAAGGAGATCAGATTCTTCATTAAAAAATTGAGAGCCAAATTACTCACTCTGAAATCACTATTTGGAAAGGGGGAGGGCTGCAGACAATTTGGAGGATTCATATAGGTAGAAGCTATGCCTCTTTCTTCCTTTTTTTATAGGTGAGAGGGAGGGCCTGGTACTTTTTGTTCTTGCTATATGCCTTCAAGATATCGAAAAGAGGGTGATATTCTGTGATCTAAGCTGGAATTTATTCAGACAAGGAAACATCTCTTTTTTAGATACTCAGCTTTTCTTTCATGTTTCCCCCCTTTAATGTTAAATGGGTCGCAGGACTTACAACCTGCCCACCTTTTAAAACTATCCATGCTTCCTTCTCTGTTCTGACTTAACCAGCAGTGATTAGAATTGCTTGGTATTTCTGAGAGAGGTGTGGGGTGGAAATGCTCTAGCTTATTGGTAAGCAAAGTAGGCAGCTCTGGTCTCACTGGTAGCAGGAAGATAAGTGGTTTAGCATCAGACATTATATACTTGGAAGAAATAAAAAAATCACAAAAAATATAAATAAAAAAGAGTGCAAAGTTTTATTGTCAAGCGCGGCTGTCACTTCATGAAACCAGAGTCATATATAAGATATATGTGACATACTAATAGGAAGTAATTTACCCAAGGATGTTTTTGTGCCTTGAAGTGCCTTCAACATTTCTGCTTTGAAAACTTTGCAAGTGTGTATGCATCAGAGCAGTTACCGAGGCGCTGAAGTTCCCAATTTGTGCACAATGTGACTTTTATAATGCTATTAAACTCATCTCATGGAAAGTGGTGTGCACAAAACAATGATACATGAGATCTCAAGGAGGCTGCTGAGTGGGGGAGAAGGCTGGAGTGAGGAGAAAGCTTTTGTAAAGTCACTTTGAGAATGTACCTCTGCTCCAGAAGTCCTCTGTTTATTGTCATTGGGAATCATCTCCTGTGCTTTGGGTGGAGATTCTTGCATGTGCTGGTTTTGTCTGGGGTAGAGTTAATTTGCATCACAGTATCTACCACAGGGATGTGTTTTGAATTTTTTGCTGAAACAGTGTTGATAATAGAGAGGTGTTGTCATTATCACTGAGCAGGGCTTGCGCAGGATCAAGCACTTTTCTTCTTCTCACTCCATCTCAGCAGTGAGTGAGTGCTCAGGGAGTTGGGATGGGACAGAGGCAAGACACCTGGCCCCAGATGATCACAGGGATATCATGGTAGGTATCACTCAGCATACAATACATATCACTCAGCAGGGAGTTTGGAGTGATAGCATTTGTCTTCCCAAGTCATCGCTGTGTATGATGGATCCTCTGCTTTCCTAGGAATTGCTCAGCACCTGCCTGCTGATAGGAAGTGCTGGATGCATTCCTTGTTTTGTTTTGCTTGTGAGTATGGTTTTTCCTTTACCTGTTAACTGTCTTCATGAAAAAGCCATGTGTTTCTTCAATTCTGATTCTCTCCCCATCCCACCATGGCCAGGGAGTGAATGAGTGGCTGTGTGGGGCTGAATCGTGTTCAAACCACAACAGTGCTGCTTGCATTCCTTATCCCCTCAGTATAATAAATTGTATCTGTTTCATGAAAGTAAATTTATAATGATACTCATCTATTCACCTCTAGCATGGGGCAGAGGCAGCCCAAGATTCCCTCCTGTCACAGGAGGTCTGACTTGAAGGGATGGCCTCAGAGGAATCTGTAGGATGTGCTATCAGAAACAAAAGCTTGCAATTTTCCGACTGAAGTATGACTCTTTTCTCTTGCACCCTTGCTCCTGCCTTGCCACTTGCCCTGCTCTTTTCTCATCTGTCTCTTTCTGCATCCTGACTGTTAAATTTGGGAGAATTCTTGTCACCTGTGTGAGCAGCAGCAGATCCACAGTGCCTAGTCCTGGGCAGTGGATTTTCAAGGAGTGCATTGGAACACAAATAATGCCCACAATTTTACAGCTGAAAATGCCCTTCCTCCTTCTTTTTTTGTGTTCTGGGACAGTTCTGAGCATTACTTTTGCCCCATGGGAGGCAAACTGAGGGCACTGATTAATTACCTATGGAAAAGTGGTGAGATGGTGGTAGACCTGGGGAGACAGGACAGACAGATTTCCCTGTATGATGGAAAAAACCTCAGTCCATGATTTTTATTTGTTCATTCAAAAATACAAAAAAAAACCCCAAAAAAACCCTAAAAAAAAGCCCCAAAAAACACCCCTCCTTGAGAACAAATAAATAAACATCTTTCTTCAAAATTAAATTCCCTAGAGGAAAAAAATTTAGGGAGTTGAATGTCAGTCCAAATATTTTGAGGTACTAAATTCAGAGAATTTAATTCACAGTAAAACTATATATGATTTTTTTTTAATGCACTAAACCAATGATTTTTTAAAAGCTATTTTGAAATTTAAAAAAAAAAAATATCCCATGTGGAATCTTTTGCCACAGTACAGTTTGCCACCATCACTGTTTTTCATTTGTTTTCCTCCTTGCATGAAATTTGCTTGAAAACAATATCTTTTTAGGCATTTTGAGGGATATAATTTTCCACACCAGGCAGGCACTCTGACAACACTGTTTTGAACAGCTTTAAATAGCAGTAGCTTTGGCTCTGGAATACTCTGACCAGCTTAAGGCATCTGAAGGAGGAGTGCAGGAAGAAACTCCAGACTGCTCAGTAGATGTGGCCTTTTTCCTCATGAAGACTTGGACTACAGAGCCCTTAGCCATAGACTTAATTATGTTGGATTTACTCAGGCTTGGATTCAACAGCTAGAAACAAATAAAACCCAATATAGATGGGTTTAGGTGTTGGAATATCTGTTAGCTAGGAAAAGGAACAGACTTGCCTCTGTCCTCTTTCTCCCCTGGACTTCACAGCTGAGGTTGCTCTGCAGCAAATAAATGGCCTTGCATTAAAGCAAGGAAAAAGCAGTGGAAGAAGATGAGCCAACTTAAGACCTAGTCCTGAGGTGGTCCAATTAATACATTTTCTTTTGTTCATGCCTCCTTCCACCTGAAGACACAGCTTGAGTCTTTTTCTGGGGTGTGATTGTGAAAATATCTATATGTGAGCTCGTGCCCCTGTTTCTCTCCCCTCCCCTTCAATTTTCTTAATGGTATTCAGGGAGAGTCATACTTTTATTTTTCAAATTACACCAAGGCATTGTATTAAATATAGGATTTGGGACTTGGCAAATCAACAAGCACATTGTACTCCTATGGAGACAAAAGGTGACTGAACAGTTTAGCCAGCCGACATACAGGCAAAAGTAATGCTCCACGGTAAGAGGATTGCTGGCTCTATTGTTGAGCCCACAACAGGAACCAACTTATTGCAACATTAATTTCCCATCTCACATGGAAGTTATTTAAGGGAGAAGACTAACAAGCAAGCAGTGCCCACAGTTTAATCCTATTGTCACCCTGATGGATTTATATTTGCTGCTGGGTTGTAGAGGTGGAATGAAGCTGCTTTGTTATTATTTCAACTGCATTTGTTGGGGGAAAAAAACAACCCCAGGATTAGGAAAACATGGCTTCTGCTACCTTTAGATAGTCAGGAACTGCTGTTCTGTTAGTGTAGGTATAAGATGACTAAAATTATATCTTAGTGATGCAGAAATTCTTCACTCAGGAGTGATAGAAATATTTTTAACTGCAATTAAGGCTTGTGAAATGTCTTTTTTTTTCTTTTCTACATCTGTTCTTATGACTTCATTTCTCACTTGCTTTTTTAAAATTTGTATAGCAGCAATCACAGCAGTACATGGGGCCAAGTGTTGTAGTTACTGCATCTTTCCTGGTCTCTGCATCTTGGAAATATTTGTAGAAATTCGTATATAGATGTGTGTTTCCTCTGTAACCAGAAGGGGATCCTCTAGTTGGTTTTGCAGTTACAGGCAACTACTTTACTGACATTGAACAGCAGCAACAGATGTCTCTAGTAGACCAGGCACTCAAATATTTACTTCTCTATATTTGGACTAGGTGTCAGAATGTGTGGTGATCCTTTTTATCACAAAGCTGTTTGACCTTACAAAGATGTAAAGAACCTTACAAATGCAAAGAAAGACGGTCACAACTTTGGATTATCACAGAAATAGTTTAGATTCAGTTTAGATAAATCTTCCACTGATGTTGATCATCAGAATTGCACTAAAGTCAGAAAGTGTCACAGTGGTTTGCATGAGAAAGATGACTACACCTGTAGCTTTTATGGCTCCCTTTGGAAGGGATTGCTGCTTTTCAAGGTATTCACAGTAAGAGTGAGTAATACAGGAGGAAATCAGGTGTTATCATTTTTTCTGTTGAAATCACAAATCTGGGTCATTTACAGATAGTCACCATTCCTTGTGCTCAGGAACTCCAAGGAAGTTTTATTTGAAAACATAAACAAAAACCCACAACTGTTTTGGAATGAAAATGGCCTACAATTTTTGTTGTTGTTGTTTTTCCAGAAATGCTTATGATTTTGTTGTTTGCTTATTTTTTTGTTTATTTTGGTTTTTTTCTTTCAATTTGCTGAAGCAAATACCTGCAAGTGTAGACTCAGCATTTTTATCTTAATTTCGAGGCAAAAAAATAGAAAATAAATCCACTCCCAACCTTTCTGATTGCTTGTGAACAGGGTTTACTTACTTTATTTCATCCAGTATTAACTGAAAAAATATTTTGTCTGACAGGCAACTGGCCTAAAGCAGACTCTTCCCTGGTGCACACACAAATGCTGTCTTCCTCCCCACTTCATTTGACTGCATCAGTCTAGCATTCAGAATGGCACCATGGCTCTTCTTAATGCTCCTCATTACGTCATTTAGTTATGTATGCTTTTTTTCTTGTGTATGCATATTATATTTTTTGCTGCTCAATACTCTATTCCTTACAGATGGAACACATTCAAGAGCCTGTCAGCATGACAGTCTTTCTCAGTCTTCTTTAAAAATAATCTCTTTAAGCATTTCTTGATCTAGATCTCTGCCTTATGCTCTTTGGTGCAAGGAACATATCTGATTTTTAAGTACAAAGAGTTCCTTTCTACAATTAGTAAACCATTTTCAAGTGTGGAAATCTGATACACAGTTCTCTAAAAGGACAAAATATGCAAAATATCAATCAGTCCTCTTCACATAACCCTGGTGCTAGCATTAAGGTTTTATACTCCCCAAATACCTTCAGATAGATTTGAGGCAAGTCTATTGGAAGTGTCTGTCTAGCACCCTTTTAAGTCTTGTGTGAGGTCCCCAGTTTCCTCTTATAGCTTGTTACTGAACTTTAGCAGCCATCATCTTCCAGCCCAACTCTGAAATCTTTGATCAGAAATTACTGCAGATCCCTGCTCCGTGGCTCATTTGCATTTAATATAACTATAGCTATTTAAAAATTATGAATTTGGGATTCATTTCACCTAATTTTAGTTAACTGCAGGGTAAGTGTCTACATAAGAGCTGGTTTTCTGAGCTCCAGTTGCTAAAATTGTGTGACTTCTCAGAGGGATTCCTCTGATTAAATGCCGTGCCTACTTCAGGCAGAGCTTGATTATTCCCCAGAATACACTGGCTCTCCCTGGAAAAGGATCCTAAGCATGAGGTTCATATTGCAAGAGGCACCTGGAAGGTCCTGCATGCTGTCTTCCAGCCCAGCCAGGATGCCCTGGATCATCAGATGTCAGTGCATGCAAGTGAGCTGAGCCATGAATGTCCAGGAATTTCTGAGCTGTCTTGGTTCCCTCTGCAGTCAGCCAGGAGAGAGAGCTGGAAGGAATTTGTTTTGGGAGGTGGGTATTCCTCACTCTTTGCTGAACGGGAAAATTATCTGCCTAAATGTTAAGTCAGATGGAGTGATCGGCAGTGAGGCTCATCCTTGGCTACTCATGGCAGATAATGTAGATCTTTTAATTGCACTTTTAGAGAAACACATTGTTTTTTATGCCTTGAAAGTGAATCTTAATCTTAATCTACTTTGGTTTGGAAGGTTGTTTCTGCCCTTGATTTGCATAGGAGCCTAGGGCAGTTGCCTACATGCTTATTTCCATTTTTCTTTACCTGAGCAATGAATAATAATCTTACAGGGTTTTTATTATTTATTATTAACATTGATACAGCGCTGATTATATACAGACATATTTAGTATCACGTTATGTTAGATGCTGTAAAAATAAATCAAATGATACCATTTCTATTCCACAGAATTTGCAGCCTGAAAAAAATATGCAACAAAAGTGTCCTAATAAAGATGTGAGGTGGGTAAGGAGGAACAAAATTAATCATACAAAATCCATAGTCTATCACAAGTAGCAATTATAAGTCATTACCTGATATTTTTCAGTGCTTTTATGTGTTTGGATGAAAGTCTCTAGACAGGCTAATGCCAGTGTAAATGAGTCGTGTAGGGGATGACTACTTGTAAGCAGACTCGCTATATTTGGGAGAATAAATGTTTATGTTATGCCAAAAAACCCAGAAAAAACCAAAAGACCCAACATGCCCAAAATAAAAAAACAAAACACAAAAACAAAATTAAACAAAAAAAACCCCCACCAAACATATTTGCTTTGAAATATTTTGAATAGAATTCCATTTATATTTAGTAAAATTCATAGTTATAGAAATTAATTGCTTTACATTTAATGTGCAACACTTCAGCAAAAGATTATGAAAATTTAATTATAATTTTTTCTACAATAAACATATTTTTACAGTGTGAGTAGTCAAGTGGATTGGATTGGAGGAAAAAATATACCATGACAGAAGAAACAGATTAGCTGTATAGGAGAGGGAATGTATATATTGGACTAAAGCAAACAAGACAAATATGCACACAAGTGCAGACCAATTTAACACACAACCCTCTCCCTAGAACAGTGTCATGCTGTCATGCGCTAGGTGCTAAGGCACCCGTGTGTAGTTATCCTAGACAACATCCACAGCTACCAGAGAACAGCAGTCACATATTGAGAATTTTTTTGCAGCATAGCTGAATCTCAGCCAAAAGGTTTGGTGCTAAAAAGACCAGATTTTGGTGCTAAAAAGACCATCAGAAGCTGATGTAGCTAATTTAATTAATAAAATATACTGTAGTTTACTGATTTGGATGTACATATATGCAGTCACCAACGCAGGACTGTGACCTAAAGCTACAACATAAGCAAGCATGATAGATTCCAGCACCTGTCTAAGATCAGGTTCCTACTCACATGCTGTCCTAACTGTTGAAGGGTTATCTTCCCTGGAAAAACTTCAGTTTGTATCTGATAGCCTAGGATTGATGTATATGATTGAATTTAAAAAACCAAACCAAACCAAACCAACAACCAAAAAAACCCCAAAAAAACAAAAAAAACCAAAAAACCAAAAAAAACCAAACCCAAAACAAACAAACAAACAAAAAAAAAACCAACCCACACACAAAAAACCCTAAACAAACAAAAAAACCAAACCCAAAACAACGGGATGTATTATGAGGAAAGGCTGAGAGAACAGGGATTGTTCAGCCTGGAATAGAAAAGGCTTTGGAATGACCTAATTGCAGCCTTCCATCTTCCAAGAGAGCCTACAAGAAAGATGGAGAGGAATTTTTTACAGGGGTGTGTATTGATGGGCCAAGGGGGAATGGCTTCAGGCTGACAGAAAGGAGATTGAGTTTGCATAACAGGAGGCAATCCTTCCCTGTTGGAAGGTGCTGAGGCCCTGGCACAGGTACCCAGAGAAGCTGTGGGTGCCCCAACCCTGGAAGCGTCCAAGGCCAGGCAGGATGGGGCACGGAACATCCTGGTTGGAATGAATGCTAGTAAGGTTGCAACATGATGATCTTTAAGGTGCATTCTAACCCTGGCTATTCTATGATTTTGGGATTCTGTGTACAAAGCACAGCCTAACTTTTCCAGTTAGGATTGCTGAGTGGGTTCTTTCTTGCTGTTGCATAAAGATACAGCCCTTCCTTTTCCTGGCTCACTGTGAAAGACAACTGCACAACTGCCAACATAATGCATGGGTTGAAAATCTAACTTTTACCATTCTCCAATTTTTTTTACCATAAGTACTCAAGTTTCTTAGAAAATTTCTGAAAAGCAGCTATTCCTCAAAGTTGCCCAAAATTGTAGGACCAATTTGAAGTCTACGAATCAGAATATTATTTTCTTAATTTGTGTGTTATGTGTATCCTTCTCTCCTACCCCTAAAAGTATTCCCTGCTTTACTCATTAAAAATGAACCATTTAAATAGGCAAAGATGGGAATGAGTAGTGTCTCAGTCTTACCTATCACAACGGAATACCTCTGTTGGTTATTCTTTGGTTGTTAACATACTGTATCTAATAAACAGTAGTGACAAACTGCAAACACCATGGAAAGTTGCATTGATTATAATATTAATTCAAGAGCAAACAAGACAGATTTTTTTTTCTTTAATTCAGGGGGAGCAAAACAAAGCATAGAAATTGAACATAAACAGAGTTGGGATCTGCAATTCATTTTTCTTGTTTACTGGGAAATTGGGCCTAGTTAAGTTTCAAAAATGCTAATGAGGAAATAAATTAGGTAGCAATTTTCCAAGGCAATATCTCATTGGATTTGTATTTGTTTACTTTTATCTATATTTGTCCTTGTTAACCCCTTTTTTCCCAGCCATTCAATTTCATTCACTGTTTTTTTTTCCTCTTTTTATATTTGCATATTTGTTTAGTATGACAGCATTTATATGTTTCTGAGAAATTAATGTTCGCACTTCACAGAAAAGAAAGAGGGACATAACCCACTTTGAGGGTCTTGTCCTCTCAGTGTCAACTGAATGACACAACACTCCTACTGGATTTCCAAAAAGCTCCTGACATTTGACTATTCAAACTAAAGTGAACTGTAGTTCATTGAAACCAGTGAAATCAGACTTAGGCCACCAGTAATTACTTTTGAAAATTCCATCCTTAATCCCCAATAGTTTCTATTGACCTTTGTGAGATGCTTCTCTGGAAGGAAACTTAAACTGTAATGAACCTTAAAAACAAGAAGCAAATTAAGAGGTTTTTATTTCTTAAGGCTAAATTATATACTCATAAATTTAAATATAACTCTCTGTAAGTATGTTTAGTTTTTGTTTTTTTTTTTTTTTTTTTTTTTTTTTTTTTTTTTTTTTTTTAAGTGAGAACTATTTCACCATCATAAGAAAAAGTTTAAAAGTAAATTATTGCATGAGATTAAAGGTATATAGCTCAATGTAATGTCATTGCACTATAATTACCTTAAGTTTTGCTCTGGGTAACATACTTAGTGCATGGGTATAAATTTGGGGAGAGAAAAGACAATGCACTTGCATCAGAAAATTCATCTGCAATGCAATTCCTTTCTGTTTCACAGGATTGCCACCATTAAGTAGTCAATTTTCACACCCCATATAGTGACTTTGAGAATGGCACTCGAGGACCTGCTGATATAAAACCTATCATTATCAGGTCAATCATTTCCCAAAGCAGTGACAGATATTCAACATTATTTTCAGAGATAAAGGAATAGTCTTCATCACAGCTCCTCTGCTTGTTGGCAATTTCAGTAAAGAGGCCAAAAGGTGAATAGCCTGCAGAACTGGCTCTCTTTTTTTCATGCCTTGGGTTGA
Source organism: Pyrgilauda ruficollis (assembly GCF_017590135.1). Taxonomy (NCBI): domain Eukaryota; kingdom Metazoa; phylum Chordata; class Aves; order Passeriformes; family Passeridae; genus Pyrgilauda; species Pyrgilauda ruficollis. The sequence continues at coordinate 530,000 of NW_024508877.1, read as the reverse complement.
CTTTTTTAAGTTAAAGACCTTTTTGGAGAAAGTTTGCCCCCTCACAGCCTTTTTTCACAAAAAGTGGCCATGTATGTGAATTTCGAGCAACCAGCAACACCCATTGCTAAAGGGCAGGAGCTAACCAGGGAAAGGTCATTCCAATTCACAAAGGGCTTTGATATTTCAGAATAGCTGACTTTGTTATGAACTGAAGGAGAACCTCACATTTCAAATTTTTTGTGTAAAATAAAAAATGTCACGGTCTTCAGGAAACCCACCAGAAGAGCCATCCTGAAGGTATGAACACTGGAAGCTCCTGGGAAGGTGGCTGTACAGAGGTTCCACAGGTTTTCTGTTTCTCTTATCCTGCACTTTTAAAATGGGAAGCCACTTCAGTAAGTAGCAAGATGAGGAGGTTTTTCAGGAATTGAAGAGTCAATAGTTTCCAAGTTTTCATCTTCCCTTCCATGTAGAGAGGCACAGTGTGATCCTGGCGATCCCCGTAGCCAAGCAGTGGAAAAGATGGAGAGAGACAATAACCAAAGAAAAGACAACTTTTTTTAATAGAACCCAGTCTTGGATTCCAGTGCAGCTCTATCAACATTCAACAGCTGTCATAAAACATTTATATTTTACGAATTTTATTTTACAAATTATTACCGCCTGAGGGAATATTATTATTCAGGATGTTTCTACTAAACAGTAATGAGGATAAAGCACTTCTAGAAGTTTTGTTGTTGTTTGTTTGGTTGGTTTTCAATTTTACTGCTATTTTATGTTGACTGCTTATACACAAATTTAGGGGCCACAGTCCTAGCTTTAATAATATTTTTCATGCTTATTCATTCTTTAGTTTGTTTTTCAAAATACTTTGCTATCACGTACTTCTATTAACATATTAATTCAATATCAAATATAAGGTAGATTCAGAAAATAGTTTTTATTTGTTTGTTTGTCGGGGATTCTTTATTTTTCAGAACAAGGAAGTGAGGAATCTTCTGTCCTGGGAAAAGGTGAAAAAAGTTTTCTGAAAATAAGGCTTTATAAAGTTTCCTTCAACAGAGTTATGGTCCTAAGACATGGGAGGAAGAGAAAAAAAAAATCTACATGAGAAAACATAGTGTTTGGCTAATATTATATTTCTGTTTGATTGTTACCTTTTACATGCTCATCATCCCAGACATCAATTATTTTTTTAAGCAGACCTTTTTACCTTTTGTAAAGCCTCATTCCTGTGAAATGAAATAGGTCAGTGTAAGTTTCACAGGTAAGCTAGATCCATCGACTGCCTGAAACCTCCAGTAGAGGCCTCTTTGCATCTGGCAAATTCCTCTGACAAAGTCCAAACTGAGAATAGCCCATTTTTTATCCTCTGCTGGGGTTTTCGCCCTACAATCCCATGCCTTCCTGCCTTCCTTTTTGTACTCTCTAAATGCTGGCACCAAGACCTCATTCCTTGAAGAAGACGCCTGTGCTAAGCACCTCTTTAACAAGCCTCATTCTAAATAAACATCATCCATCACATAACTGTGTGATTTATACTTTTCATCTAGGAAGGTGTGCTGATCCAGGCACCAAATGCAGACTAAGCTCCCTTAGGGAATGAATTCATCCTTATGAAACTTCCTCTTCAAACTCCATTTCCCATTAGAATGATTGTTTTCTTTTTCTTCTTCATTTTGTCCCACATTTTACTGTCTCCTGTCTTCCTCCCATGCATCAAGCAGTTTTACATTATTCTCCCTATATTAAAAAAGTACTTTGTTACAGGCAACCTTTCAATTAAATTTCTAAGTAAAATGACTGTATTAGGCAAAAGTTTGTGTAGTAGCCAATAAAATGTCAGATAATATTGAACACAGGCTTGGACTAACCTTGCAACCCAATAAGTTATTATGTGCAAATGTTACAACTTGATTTTGAAGAGAATACACATGCATGATGAAGCCATTTTATGGCTAAGCTGAGTGATTGATTACAGCATTCTGATCCATCTTGACAAGATAAACTCAGATAAAAGAATCTGATGATATTTAAGACTTGACAATTTATTATCCAAAGACTCCTGTAAAAATGATTTTATAATTCCCTTCATTTAACTGGGGTTTTTGAAAGTAATAAAATATATTTTTCAGAGTATGATCTGACTATGATCAGAAACTCTTTTTGCTTGCTAGCAGCAAATTCCACTAAGAAATAAAAATGCAAGGAGACAAAAACAAACACTACTGTTCATCCCAGCTGCTTCTTGAAGCAGCTTTATGAAAGCTAGTGAAATGGGAACTTGTTTGTCTGTTAAAACTTTAAGCTTTTTATTATGCTTAAATCTTGTTATGTGCTAAAGGGAAATACAGTGAATACATGAAGTCAAGAATTTATTATTAATAAAAATGAAATCTTAATGGTAGAGCTAGACAAGTATTATTGGTTCAGATTTACAGAACAAAAAAATAAGGAATATTTGTACTAACAAAAAAGTCTCAGCACTATAACAAAGCAATTATAATTGTTATACACACAATAGCACCTATCCCTTTCATGAACATTATGGTCACCCTGCCATTGTCCCTCTGGTTCCTGTACCACACATCTTGCTCAAGCAAATTGGGATCAGGCCACCAGTGTTCCCAGCCACAAATGGGAAAAACATGCTGTGTTAATGAGGTTTCTTCATTATTCCTCATTTTGAGGGAATTGGCATGGGTTATTTTTCTACTTTCTAACATCTTTATACACTTCGCTTTTTCTTCCTTGTTTGCATTCCATCCCTGTAACTCCATTACATCCCAGTTTACTACACATAGTATGTTCCATATATGTTAGATATACAGTCTTTTATGTCTTCAGTGCCCTTAAACCTAGTTTCACCCTGTTCCAATTCCTCATTTCTTTCACCTCTGGTGACCTGCTCATAGCTGCTCCAGAACTAACCTGTATTGCAGGATCCTTTCTCCTAGCTGAACCTATTAAGTTGGTCCCAGTCTTTGATTGAGGAGAATGACAGAGCACTTTCAAATGGCCAAAAGGGAGCCTAAAATGTATGGAATTAATTATATACTGGAGGCATTTGTCTTGCTTACACTCTGAGAGTTACATGCCCTTCTTCTGGCACCAGTAACAAGTACTCCTTATTTCAGTGCAATATTTAGCATATAATGCCAAGATTAGTCTATCAATTCACTGTGCTTTTATTGTGGTAATGTAGATCCCAGTTTATTATGAAAACATGAGAAGATCTTCTGAAAACCATTGAAGGTTACACAATCTTCCCCTCATCTTCAATACTGCCAAGTTTCTTTCATTACACCCAGAGTCAACAACTGCAGTTTAGTTAAAGAGAAAGCAAACCCACCAAACTTCCAAACCAAAATAATTTTTTGAAAAGCTCCTGTTGACTTCTCTGAGAACTGGATATTCTGTATTTTTGGATGTATTCAGCCTTCTTGGATTTCAGACAAATATTTTCTAAACTGACTGTTGATGTGAAAATCAATAAATTTTGGTGATATGGTTGTAGAAGTAAGTCAGATATCTCCCACTGGGAGTTTTTTCAACTACCACTCTTAGTTTTTTTTGGTCTCAATAATACAATGAAACATATTGTTCCAGAAGCAATTAGATTCAGAAGACTGTGAATACCTGCTCCTACTCATTTTCTCTCCTTAACCTTGGGCAAGATTTTTAATAATTATTTCCTTCTATTTCTAATATATAGAGTGGGGAAACTGTTATAGCCTGATATCAAAGATAGCACATATCAAGACTGTGGAACTGTCTAACTACCATATGAATAATATTCTGCATATATTCCCTATATATACTAATAATCATAATAAATGTCATAATAGATAATAATGCATTTGCTTGCTGTGCATATTCTTTCAGATAGAGTACAACCAGAAGAACAGCAATAATTGGTATGAGTAATCAACCATCGCAACAATGAAAATTTCAACTGATAATAAGTACCAGATGTTGAAGGAAGAATAGTGTAATAAATAACCTAGAGGTGTGAAAAAGAAGCCAATTTCATTTCATCAACAATTTCTGAGTTGATGAAGTTATTTTTTTTCTGAACTGTATAAAATACACAAACATGTTCATTAGAAAAAAAATAATATTTCAAAGCTTTTCCTTTAACATAATAATGAGGTTCTACTTCTAATTAAGTCATTAAAATCTTGTTAGATTGCATCTAAGATGAAACGTAATCACAATATAAAAATTGTATTGTAACACAAACACCAAGATTTTGTTCTACCAATACTGAAAAGGGACATTACAATGCCGTAAAAATTCCTCCTATATTACTTTAAATTAAACTGTAAATTAAATCAGTCTTTTTCTCTAAAGCATAATTTTTTACAATTTGTCAACTTATAACCCCAACATAGGAAGAGCATGGACATATTGGAGTGGGCCCAGAGGAGACCACAAAGGTGATTGGAGGGTTCCTTTCAAGAGAAAAGGCTGAATAAATTGGTATTTGTCAGTCTGGAGAAGTGAAGGCTCTGAGCAGATCTTATAACAGACTTATAGCACTCAAAAGAAGTTTGCAAGAAAGACGGGGACAGACTTATTAGCAGAACCTACAGCAACAGGAAAAGGGGTCATGGTTTTAAACCAAAATGGTAGATTTAGCTTGGATATAAGAAAGAAGATATTTACTACAAGTTGTAAAGCACTGCCACAGGTTACCCAAAGACATGGTGGATGCCTCATTCCTGGAAACATTTAAGGTCAAGCTGGAAAGGGCTCTGAGCAACCTGATCCAGATAAAGATGTCCCTGCTCACTGCAGGGCTTTGGATTAGACGACCTTTAAAGGTCCCTCCCAGCTTTCTATGACTCTTTATTCACAACCAGTTGCAGTCATAGGTAAATATGTCTTGTTTCTGCCAGCAACAGATGAGGCAACATGGATTGTTTTTCATCTGATATTACTGCATGTGAATGCCATCTTTTAAATTACAGGCTCTGTCACACACCCCTGCTGTTCCACCAGACATGCTGTGACCATCATTCAGCAAAACACTTGATACCCCTCTGGAGAGGGTCACACCCCCTCTATTGGGTTTGGTGGAGATTAGACAATCTTGTCTAAACCTGAGTTTAGAGTATAAACTTTGGTAAGAAGTGTACCTCATGTTATAAAGATTGTCAGTGATTTATTTTGGTTTTGTACCAGTATTGAAGGTCACTCATCTAGCTGCAGAAACTGTTGCGTAACTTCTGGGTTACTTGAAAATTAGCAACACTATACCCACATTCACTAAATAGATATAACCTGCCTTTGGAATTATCAGTCAATCTTATCTAACTACTTTCTAGTGAACATTTATTCTCCCACTAATTGAGGAGATCTGAATATAAGAGTTCACAAGAGTTTCTTGTGAGCTTGGGACAAACAAGCAGGCACACTTACTCTTGAGCAGTTTCTAATAGTTTCAAAACAATTGCTATATGATATATCTGTTTAGTTCAAATATATAATTGCATCTCATTACCGTCTGGAAATGCACAACTGTTTTGCCACATTTTCAGTTTATTTTGAGACAATTCATTTTCACAATCTCAGTTCATTGAGATTGTGAGTAAAGTTCAGTATTAAAGCTTTAAATTGTTATGAAGAAAATTGTCAACCCCAATTCATTTCACCCTAAAGCAGCTGTATCTTGAAGGAGTACTCCATCCACTGCTTTGTTTTGACCCTGATCTGATGGATGTGCATTGCTCATCAGGTTGACAGAGGTGCAACCATTTCCTTTGCAGGATGGTTTGTTTTTGGATTTTCTGTGTGGGGTCGCTGAATGTGGTCAAGAGTGGAGTGGTTTTGTGCAGGTCAAGAACTTTTGCATTGTCCCACCATCTGGCCTTGGAAATGGCTGTGCACAAAAGAACTTGGGGGCCCTGGTGGATACTGAGTTGAAATTGAATCACAGTGCATCCTTACAGAGGCCGGGAAGCATCAGCAAGATCATTGGCAGAAGGGTGAAGGAAGTGATTACTATCAATTCAGCACTAGTGAAACCAGACTTCTAGTATTACATCACCCCTGCATCTGTGTCTTGATTTGAAAAGACAGGTGTCTGCTAAGGAAGGCAGGAGCCTCTTTTGAAAGGGAAAATGTAAACCCCCTCCCTCCGAATTATTATAATTTTGAAATTAAGGGGCCCTCAGGAAAAGATATGAGAGTAGGAATAACAGTTCTTTATTAGGGAAGGAAAAAAAAAAAAGAAAAAAAAAAAAGTAGTAATATAAAACAGCACTGATAGAGTCAGAATAGGACCTAACGCCCTGCTAGTCAGGGTGTTGGTGGCAGCCCAATTAAATGGTGGCTGCTGTCCTCCTGGAGTGACAGATGTAATTCTGTTGAAGCAGTGATCATGTAGAAGGGTGGAGTTTTCCTCTGAAGGTCCAGTGGTGGTGTGGATGGGCCTGATCTTCCTCTGGGAATCCAGTGGGAAAAGGCTGCTGTGGTGTTCCAAATATCAGATTATATCCAGTTAGGAATGCTTGGCTCCTCCCTCTGGGCAGAGCATCTCCCAGTGGGATGCTGTAATTTTATCAGTCATGCAGTGACACTCAATAACCCATTAACAGATGATATTTCCTGGAGGGAGTATTGGTTGTAGAAGAGATAAAGAAAACTGCCCAATTAACAGAAGATAACTGCCCCACTTCTAACAGATGGGAAATAGAATACATACCCCCAAACCCTATCTTACAACCCAGGAGAATCTGCAAGATACTCAAGCTTGGCCAACAGGCAGCTGCATGGTGCAAGGTGTGTGGGTGTCCAGACTACAAGATACACTGAAGGAAATTGAGACAGCTGGGTTTATTTAGTCTTCAGAAAAGCAGAGTAAATAAATGCCATTAAATAGGAATTAAGATAGATAGTGGGGCCAGGTTCTTTTTGGAGGTAGACACATAAAAGACAGGCTATGAACACAGGCTACAGAGAATCAAATTCTTATTAGAAATTAAGAAAAAAAAAATCACACCATCAGGTTGGTCATACATTAAGGCAGAGGCCAGACAAGAGGTGAAATACCCATTTTTACAGACACAAAATTCTTGGCTGAATGAGAGCCTATGTCAAGTGGTATAACTTTTAAATTGGCCCAGCTCAGTGCTGACCAATTCAGGAGGACCAGCTCCTGACCCTTCAGGAGTTCCTCACTACTGAAATTACTCTATAATTCTCTGATCTTAAACATGTGAAGCTGGTGTTCAGAAATCAGGTGGTCAGATCTCATGCGTACTGATTCAAAAGTCTAATTGTATCTGCTTTACTGAAAACCATAAAAAACATGGAAATAAACTTAAACTGATATGTTCAAAATCTGTCCATATAAAAATAAAATTAAAGTCCTAGCCAAACATGTAATATGAAAAAACCCCAAAACTTTTAATTAAAAAAAAAGCCAAACCAAATCAAACACAACAAATTTGTTTCTCAGGAAGCTTTAAAATTATTTACAATAAATAAAAAGAAATATAAAAGAAATATAAAATAAATATAAAATAAATAAATAAATAAATAGAATAGAAACATAATTTTTAATTTTTAAAAAATTTTAAATAAAAATTATATATATAAATAAATATAAAAATAAATAAAAACCCCAAATTCTGTGAATAACAGTTTAATCCTTAAATGAGCTAATTTATAAATAACTTAGTTGCGCCTTTAAAAAAAAAATCTAGAAAGCTCAAGTCTAAAAAAGAGACTTGGAAGGTAAATTTTTTTTAACATCTAGATGACATATGAAAACAACAAAACCAAGCCCAAATCACTAATGTTTATCACTTCCTTAGCAGCAACCCTAAGAAGATAATTTGTGTATCTTTTTTGGGATTACATTCCCATTTATTGACCAACATTTAAACTTTTCTGAAATGTCTGGCTTTACAAAAGTTCAGGACAAGTCTCTAATGTTTGATAGCCGTGAAGTCTGTAAAGGATGATTCAACTGATCATTTACCTCTCAAGGCAGACTGCAAAAGAAAAAAGGAACACAAATCAGAAGACAGTTTCATTTTACATTTTTGAGGTGGAAGGGGGGAACCACTAGGATTTATGGATCCATGACCAGGAAAGAGCATAAAGTATTTTGTCTCAGAACTACTTGACTTCTGTCAGATGACTTTGAGTTGGTTTTGTACCTTCTAGTGGGAAGTGGGTTCAGGGGGTCAAGCTCTCCTGCTTGCATTATATTTGCTGACATAAATACACACTTCTTCAATTTAAAACTCTACTGGGGTAGCTGCACATATTCATGATAACAACCTGTATCAGATAAAACAGTGTGAAGTATGGTAAGTGAGAAATATCACCCCTCTGTGACCAGTATTTTCTAGGTCTCACTGTCCAGTTTCCATTTAAGTCTTGTGACACATCTCATTTTGTCTGTTGTTATGCCATTATAACTCTTCCCTGCTCTCTTCTGGACTATGAGTTTATGGTAAAGTTTTATTCAGGAAGGGCATTAGATCTCAGCAACAGAATCCTGCTTATCTTCTTGACTCTTCTTCCATGTAACATCCCACAGCTGAAGGGACGTACAGGAGCACACACCAAAAAAGCCTGTTTCTAAGGATTTCAGAGCACCCAGCTGTGTGAACATATGTGAAGTGCCTTATGACATTCTCTGGGTTTTATATGCAGATGGAGTAGGAACTGATATTTACCCTATCCATATTCTCAGCCTAGACTGAAAGACTCAAACTGGCAGGTAGTTTTTGACCTCATGCAAAACTTCAACCCTATTCATTTAAATGAGGCTTTTCCCTGGGATAAGGACTGGGTTTTTTAACAGTTTCAGGGAATACAGTAATTCTCTTGGAGAATAAGACTTTCCTTTGTGTTGCAGATGCTTGTTTTGCCTTGCTCCTAGGGCCTAGAAAACCCCAGAATTGCATCTCCCCTGCTGTGCAGTCACAGCCAGGAAACTTGTTTTGAGCTGTAGTTTCCAGCCTCTCTGTTCTATCAGAACCATATTGGACATTCCAAATCTGATGTGCAGAATCCCTTGGCTCCTCTCAGATTCTCGTTAGGAAAGAGTGAAGCTGTCATATAACTTCATGGACACTCACCACATCCATACTTCAACTAATATTGTCTTCCCTGCGAATGGTACCACTTCATCATGGCTGTCTGAAGATAGAACTTTTCACTTCCCAGGGAAGCAGTTAGAAAGACAGGCTCTTAGTCTTTTCTGGCCTGCAAGGGGAAGGACCAACAAATGCCGCATTTACTAGGAATATGAGACAGAATTTCTTCAAGGCAGTGAAGGCATTTAACATGCTCATCTGTCACTAGAATTTGACTGTCACAACAGGGGCAAATTTTTAAGTCTAGGGACTGTAGGAAAGCCATCACTGTGGAGAGGTTTAATAAATGTCCCAGACTGGGTAAAGAAAGATGTGTCGTGTTATTTGTTCTGATCAAAACAAAATGAAAAAAACCCACTCCTGAATATAATGCTAATTCTACCCTGTAGCCCACGTGGCACACTGGGAAAGGGAAATGTAAGCTACAGGGAGGGAGCAAATGGATCCAGTGCAATCAGATGTCCTTTTTACACAGGGTGTAAAAAGTCAGTGTGTCCAAGAGTGTGTCATAGCAAACATACTTTTCACAGCAGTTGTAAGCATTTATTATATTAGGCAACACAGTGAATCGCAGTCATGACAATCAACCAAAGGATAAGCATCTTTATTCAAACCTATCACATTTTACTTCTTTTATAATTAAGTTAACTGGAACAGTATATGCAAAGGATAGTTTATTTAATCCAAAACCAGCTAAATTTAGATCAGCTAGGTTACCAGCTGGACATGCCACCTTTTCTCCAGTGACTGTGAGATCCTAAATTGACCTGTGCATCTAAGTTCAGGTGCCTAAATATAAGTGATAAAAATCACACCAATGTGACTTTCACAATAACACCAGTCATTTAATTTAATGATGGAGTGAAACAGTCTAAGAGTGTAGTAGAATAGCCATAATGCTGGTCATTTAATGAAATATCTGAAAATTTCAGTTATTTCATGAAATGACTGCTTTCACCATCTGACTGTAACATACAGCTAGGATTAGAAATGAACAAGCTACAACCACATTCCTAGTTACTGCATTTGTATCTGAGCACAGTTCTCTCGCTGTGGCTAAATCCTTATGTAGGTTCTTATCAGGAAATTTTGCTATTGCAGTTCCTTTTTAGCAGATAACAATTTTTGCTGTTCTGTTCTTTTTTTCTCCCCTATTGTTACCAAAATAAAAATGATTATAAGCATCACTTTAAAAGCATGCCATGCTAGGGATGTCTGTGCTGCAATATATCATTTTGAACTCTACCGTATTCGTTTATGGTGAAGCATTTTATATTAATGTTTCCATTGCTTATCACAGACACTGGCATTATAAGTGCTCGAGTCAACTCAGCTTGGTTATTTATTAGGATGGGTTTCACTGCCATTTCCTTGAATAAAATCCTCTCTGTCCCCATTCAATGAAACTGGTTTATTCCTGCCAATCATTGATCCTTGATTGTCTTTACCCATTACACAGTTGAGTCCGTCAGGATTAAATAAATTAATAATACATTAGGCTCCTGGTAACTAGTAGCTGTGTTTTTCAGAAATGCAGATTATGTGCTTAAAATCCCACAAGATTTATAGCAATTAGAAAATAATGCAGCATCTAAAAATCCAGCCACATGTGAAATTTCAAGTGTTGGAAATCTCGACCCTTGAATTCCAAGTTCAAGACTTCTGGGCTGTACTGATTCTTGTTATTCCACACAATTCCCTGAAATAATCTTTCTGTTTAAGGCCTTGACCTTTGCTGATGAATATTAACTGGTCCAAGGCAGTGCACAAAAAGTTGTGCTTCCTTGTATTCCTGTATTCTTTGTCAACTTCCCTGTACATCAGTTGTTATTTTTCCACAGTGAACAGCTCAGGTGGCAAAGGGAGATGACTTTCTTTTTTCTTTTTTTTTCTTTTTTTTTTTTCTTTTGGGGTGGGGTTTTTTTTTTTTTTTTTTTTTTTTTTTTTTTTTTTTTTTTTTTTTTTTTTTTTTTTTTTTTTTTTTTTTTTTTTTTTTTTTATGTGATCATTTTTCTGTAAACTGACTTCATTAATCTACTCTTAAATATGTGTTTTATTCTCAGATATCTCTTCCTGAGTGTCTCCCAGTAGTGAAGATTTTGTACTGAGGTCTCTGTTAAAACCAGAACTTCTTGTGCTGAACCCAGTGGAACTGGATTTCTTGATAGCAGCTGATGGTTTGCCCCCATGTTATTATCTCTTCACCTGGCAAAGTCATGTACTTAACTGTTCCTAATTGCATATTTGGTGGTTACTTGAGCATATTGAAACTAGGATGCTTAAAAAACTGCAGCATAGAAATATTCTAGGAAAAAAAAGTCAGTTTTGAGAAGGAATTTGTAGCTACTGGAAAAAGAGGGACAGAGAAAGATCATGCAGAATATTTGTGCAAGTCCAGTCTGAAGATAGTAAGGTGTCCTTTAGCCTCCAAATAGTTTCTTACCAGGGGGGAAAAAAACATTAGTGTAAGAAGTTGAATTTGATGGTGGCCAAACAGAATCTCACTAAATGGGGGGACCAAATGAAGTCTCATTTTAAGATTTCATGTAAAAAGGACTGAGTGCTGAAAATTCTAGGGCTATCTTTAAATCACTTTTTCTTTTTTTTTTTTTTTTCTTTTTTTTCAGAAGCTACACATATATTTTTAAAATATAGATGGAATTGCTTCTCCTTCTTCTTCTTCTCTTTTATTACATTTTTTTGTTTGCACCTTGAAGAATGGTGTTAAAAATGCTACTTTGTACAGATGTAAATGAAAATTCAATGGTATTGTGGTCCATGATATGTTCTATTATGGGGAAAATAATAACGAACAAAAACCATGTATTGTCTGTTAGCTAATCCTAACAAATAGCCAGACCTGTGTAACTAATTGATTTTTCACTTGGCTGGTAGACCCAAAAAGATTTTTTTTTTCTTTATGTCACTGAAGAAAACCCCCAAAAAACACTGGAGAGAAGCAGAAGACCAATTTGATTTTCCTAACCCTTAACTTCTTTGAAATGACCAAAGCAGCTTTAAAAATAAACCAAAAAGCCAAAAAACAAATTAAGTTGTATTTTTGTTTGAAAATACAGAAAAGAAGCAACATGACTTGGCCCATTTCTGGAGGCAGAAAATTATTTTTCCTTCATTATGACTCAGTGTGTAAATACTTCTTGTACTGCAACATCTCGGAGCATGCTCTGATGTCCCATCCTGTCCCCAGGATCCTGCCTGGTAATGCATTTATATGATTTAAGTTGAGAAGGGGCTCAAATCATTGCTTGGTGAAGAATTTTAGGAGATCTAATTTACCAATTCTGTAAAAATTTAAAATATCTAGTAGCATATCTACTAGTAATGGGCACAATCTGATAGTAGTACTGAAAGGTCAGCAGAAGAAGTTTCTGATGTGTCAAGAGGTATGGTAGTTAAGTTTTCTATTTCCTGGAGAAAGAAGTATTAGAAGAACAAATAAACACCTTTGCTTCATGAAAGACTGCTTTTAGAGCACAGAAAGAGCTACTAGTTCATAGGGCATGTGTCATTACCTGTCAAGATCACCAGTAATTGGTTTAATTTTATCCAAGAAAAGTACTTCAGAAAAGTAATTGAAAATCTGGAGAGGTAACAGAAAGGGTGGAAAATGAGTATAATATTGATTTTTGAAATAAAAAAAAAAAAAGAAAAAAAAAAGAAAAGAAAGAAATAAAGGAAGAAAAAGAATGATCATGGTAGTTATCACCTTCTAGGCCCAGTTAAAACTGCACTCATGTAATTGATGAAGTACTGCAAGATAAAAATTATGGAATTTCTGGATAATTTCATGAACACAATTATCACTGTGAGTTTATTAAATCAAAATGCTTGAGACTCATACCTTGACTCATCACTGCATCACACCTAATACAGATTCCAGTATATGTGCAAAGACAGAAAAAAATAGATTTGCCCCACTAGTAAGAGAAGAGCTTTCCCTGAAATGCCTATAAACCCATCCACAGAAGGTATCCTGAAGCTGTGGGAAGAACCTACATCAAAATTCCTCTGCTATGCATTTTGATAAAGCTGTCGAAACATGTATTTTCTTGAAGCAGAGAACTGTATCATAATTTATCATTGTTCAGATGTTAAAGAATAAAGTGTTGGCTTCCTGGTATGAAAACTGAGACCTTCTGAAATCCCTGAATATAGCAAGGAGATGGTAAGAATAAAAGTCTTAGACTTTTAATTTCTGCTATTTTTTCCCTCACCACTAAATTGATTTAGAGTGCATCCTTTGTTTTGGACACTGTCATAGCTCTTGTAAAAATCTTGGATGCCACTGCAATAAAGAATGAGTCATTTTGCATGTGTATAACTGTATAGCAGCTAGATTTTGGAAAGAGTTTTGCTGTCTACCTTAGATGGGAATGTCATCAGTCAACTTGAGCCTTTGTCTGAAGGTGTAAACCCATGCTGGCAAAAATTACACAGAGATAACAAGTTCTTCCCCACCCCACCTCCAAATAAAAAATACTTAAACTGTAGCCAAGTGGCATCAAACTATCACAGCTCTTCCATCATTAAAAAGGGTGCTAAATTATCTGCGTTGTCATAAGGCATGATGGGCTAAAAAAAGGCCTTCATAAAGAAAAAAAAAAACAATTTTCACTTAAATGCCATGTTAAACCTCAAGAATTGAAAAACGTTGTCAGATATTAAATAAATCATACTTATTCATGTAAACTTTTCAGCTGAGGCAGTTTCTACTGAGGTTTGTAAAACCATTCTCAGGAGCAAGAGCTACCTGATGAAGTAAAACTTGCAGGACTGGGCCTTCACTTTCATCACCCTTTTCTGAACTACAGAAATTATATTAAGGGTCATTATTAATCAAAAGCTAACCAGTGGGGAAACTGACACATCAAGAATTGATTTATTAAAGGTCATAGAATAAATCCTGATTGTGGAAGATAGAGGAAAAGATTTCCAGCCCTTTTCTTTAACATAAGATTAACATTTCCCATCACATGAAATTCATGTACATGCACAAGAATTCTTAGAAATACAGTAAGAGGTAAGTAAGTGAATAAATAAATAACTGCATGTATAGGTATGTGAGATATTGGTGTTTCCAGAGCAGAAACATCTCTGTTGCTTTGACTCCATCCACACTAACTGGCTAACAGTAGGAATGCGCTCGGCTATTAAGAATTCTTGATTAAAATGTACTCTGCTCCTATGTGGTTTTTGCTAAGAAGGAGAAAGGTAATAATCTATTTTTCAGTTGATTTCAAGGTCATAAAAACTTCCACTTTGGTGTTTGATAGGCCTATGGGGTTGTCCCATCTGAAACCAGATTATTTCAGATGGTTGTTCCATCTGAAACCATGTTAACCTAGACCAAAAAAGGATAGTGAAAATGCATTATGAGCTGTAAAGAAAATGAACAAATGACAATAAACTTTTTTGATCTAAGACAGATTGAAAGCAAAAATTTTACGCTCTGAACATGAGTTGCCATTCAGCTAAAAGATATGTCCACAAAGGGCTCAAAAGGAGGAGTTTGTAAAGAGTATGAAGCCTTTTAGTTCTGGGTTCCCAACCTTCAGTCAAAATGGATAGGGGTGGAAAGGTCTACAAAGAAACCCACGAAAAATCTTATTCCTCATTTCCAGGTGAGAGTCAGGTATGATTACTGTAAAGTATTTGGGACATTTGTGGTTGCAGAGAAAAATAAATAAGAACAGATATGCTTTAGAAGACTTTGACCGAAGGTGTGTTATATCATATTTTTAGCCACAAAGCCATCTGTTTATTCTTGTGGAAAAAGAAAAGAAAAAAGAATGAAGAGAATTTCATTAAACCACCAACCAATGAACCTGTATGTCCCTTCACTCAAAATGAGAGAGAAAAGAAAGCTTGAAAAAGTTTAACAAAGGACCAATTTTTGGTGTAAGTTGCTAACTCTGCTGAATTCACTAGTTGAAAGGTGCAGTTCAATACAAAGAAAAAGGAAAAAAATATCATTATAATGAGTTTTTACATAGATCTCAAAGCTACTTCCTAAGCTTTGTTCTTTGGGAAGCACCTGGCACAGGCTGGGGGCTGCAATAACCTAAAAAGAATTAAGAAAGGATTGGCTCTATGGAGGTACAGTGACTTGCTGTACAACATATGGAAGGATAGAGGAACCTTAGTTGAGATGCTGATTACTGGATGCTTAGGAAAGAAAATCAATAACATATCCCTAAATCATATTACAATGTGCAAATGCTGATATTATTGTGAATCAACCCGTAATACTGCAGCATTAAGTTTTAGCTTGTAGTCTTCTTAAGGAAGCTTTAGTTTCTAAGCTCTTGGGACTTAAAGAGTAAGTTCCTTCTCGGTTCCAGGCACAAACCAGTGCTCCAGAATTTGCCAAAAATCTGGGGTTTTTCAGCAATAACATAGCACAAACAGTTTAGTGGTGATATCTTTAACCTTATCCAGGACAGTTATAAGTTTTGGGTGAGTCAGATTTCATTGTCTACTGCACTAATGCAGTCCCTCAGTCAGCACTCAGAATACAATAATAAATTCAATCAATGGCTACAATATTATGCTCTGTTCTTGTGAGCAGAAATCCTGGGAGATGCTAGATAAACTGCCAAGCATCTCAGGGGATGACAAAGTTGCTCTGGACTTTGCACAATTCTGATTTCTAACTGGGCTCTTACCTTTAAGAAGGTTCTTGCCTTCTATTTTTTTTCTTCCACTGATTTTGACTCTGTCAGAGCAGCTGTCTGAATCTAAGGGTACTGGATGGAGTTAGGACAGATCCCCCACCGCTTTTCATTGAGTCAAACTGAGACTACTCCTCCTTACCCTTAATTTAAAAAAATTATTAATCTAAACTGTGAGCTGTTACAAGGTGACATTCAATGAAAGGTCAGCCTTTTCCCTGAATTCTGCATAAATTATGTCATGACAGAGTAAAACTACTTATGATATAAATGTCCTAACATCATAATGTCCTGTTTGGCTTATCCAAAAGAGAGCAGAATTCTTTTCTCCACATTACCAATGCCCTCTGTACATATATTTTAATAGGAAAACAACATTGCAAAAAGCTCTTTTTACTTGGGGCCAGTGTTTTTTTTTACCCTCTCAAAAACACTCAAATTTGACTTTGCAATTCTTAAGTGGGAAGCACACAGGAAAGAAAAGAGGGAATTTGTGGAATCAGAATCAGTCTTCTGTAAGTATAAAAGTGAATAAAAATGTGTCTGATGGTGGAACACACACAAATTTGAAATACAGCTTCAGTGCATACCTGGTGATCTTGGAAGCATCTCTCAGAGCCATAGGAATTTAGAGATGCCCCAGAAATATGGGCCCATGCTTCCTCCCTGCAAAGAATCACCAAATGTCAGTACAATAGCTAAATTATTATTTTTACTCTGTCCATGTGTAAGATCGGAATTACTAGGGAAGCACTTACTAGTTATTGCTGATTCAGAAAGAAAAGCAAGTGTGACATGATGTAAAACTATGTGTTGAAATCAGGGTGTACATGCATTTGCTTTTAAACTCAGCCTGCTTAGGGACTGCGCAGTTAGGGCAGAGTAAAATCCCTTGGGAATTATCAGCCACCATGACATCAGCCAAGCTTTCTTGATTGACTGGCTTTCTGCAGCTGAAACAGAGCGAACAACAGCATTTTCCTGTATTCTGATTTCCCCTTGCTGTTTCAATTGGATATGTGGGGTTGAGGACATGCATCCTAGTGAAACCTCTGGGTGCCTAATAACAGATGTTTCTATATACAGGCAAGTGGTATCATATTATTCTCTACATCCTCTGTGCAAGGAGAGAGGAAAGATAGATTATCTGGAAAAAAGGGTTGTATTCATTATTGCTTGGCCTTAAGAAAATGTGCCTATCAATCCATCAAAAACAAATTTTATTCTGTAATATTAATGTTTAAGGCTATGCTCTTCTGGCGTATTGATTCTCCATAGGCAGAAGAACACTGAAATGGAAACAATTTTAGAAATGTAGTTTTCAGTTTCCTTAATATCATATGTTCCCGTTGTGAAAGAAAATGGCTTTTCCTTACCCTTTCTCTCTTTCTGTACTGTATATATTAGTCACCGGAAAGTGGGCCAAGTTTATCTCTTGCACAAGTCCAAGGACCTTACATCTCTGTGAAATTTCCCCAACCAGTTTGTTTCTTAAATAATTAAATACCACCGTGTCTTTATTTATAAATATTTCAATAAAATCCTGGCCCAAAGTCAGGATTACAATTAGGATTTATTTTTTTATTTTCATTGAGTCCCCACATGCAGGGCAACAACTGAGTCAGGATGCTGGTTAAACATATGTTTAACTTGGGCTGTGCCCTTTATGAATTTGAACATTTACTACTTCTAAAAGATGGAGTTAAACATGTGCTGAATGTTTTACTTCACTTGTATAATTGGGGAATGTTTGGGCAATGAAAAGTAGAACCTTCAGCTGCTTTGGAACAAAAATCCTGTATTTGAATGAGTACTGGGGATAAGCATTGGAGAGCGTTACGGAAATAAAAGGTGTAGTATTGGACAAAGTTTATGGGAACTAAATTCTAGATCTCTCAAGCTGAGACTGAGATGGCAACTAAAATCTCCTCACGTCTCTACATCTGGTGCCTCTCTATCGTGGCTAACATACATGAATGCTTCCATTGCCAGTGCTTCTAGTATGTGACGTGGTTTGAAATCTGTTTTTCGCTGTAGGGGAACAGAAGGTTTAGGTCTCCAGTTCTGTCAGTTTGACACCTCTTGACAGCACAGACCTCCCACTTTGGCACTGTGTTTTTTAGCTTTTCTGTCAAACATCTCCTGCTTTTTGAAGAAAGAAATCACTTAATTCATTATGGCTGAAATGCAGTCCTCTACAGATAGCCAGCATATGATCTGTGTAACCCTGGGGCATTGTCTGCCAGGATCTAACACAATGCCTGTAAAGAGGACTTTGGAGACATTTCAGAGGTGAATGGATCTGGTTCTGGGCCACTGCCTACAAGAGAACTTCAGTGTAAGGGAACAAAATGCACATGAAATAATATCACAGATTTCATCCAATATGCTGTTATTTATGTAACAGCTACTGATAACCCACAGAAGGTCTCTAAGCATGACTTAGCAAAGGAGATCATGTAAACAGGAATGCTTGATAGACAGCTGTTCTCTTGAGCCAATAAAAAGAACAAATGTAGCTTGTTTATAAACTCTGCTAAAATGAGATCTAAGTGGCATTAAAAGAAAAAAGAGAAGTCCTATTTATAAGCTCTGCTTCCACACTCAATAGAAGTCTGCAGGCTAAAAGTGTGAAAAGCCTTCCACCATACGAGTTTGCAAAACACATGGAAAAATAAAGATGTGTGTGTTTACAGAAAATATCCCAAACTCTCTGCGCCCTGGCGATGATCACAGTTGACGAGTTCCATGGTGTTGCTGTACGACTCATTATGTCAAGCATCCATCTTGGCTCAAAGATTTCCTACATTCCTGATCACATATCGCTGCTGAAATTAATTCTGCAGCTCACAGGAGGGAGAAGTGGCAGGCAGAGGAGGCAGCAAAAGTTAGGTGGAAGGAAAACAGGTTCCAGTCCTGCTCCTGCAGTGCTGTGGGGAAACATGATTCCTGACATCCATCTATTAGTTGTGGTCAGCACTAAGTAGGTATTCGTGAACAATTTCTCTAAGGTGTAATTGTGCAATTTTGAACCACCACACAGTCTCAGACAGCTTCCCAATTTGTCGAGCTTAGTCACCACATGGATCCTGGTACAAAGAAGCTCCTTAAAGTTTGGGCTTTTAGTTGTGTGAGTGGGATTGAACCCCAAGTTATTCCCAGTTATTGAACCCCAAGTTATTCCATGCCTGTATCCTTGCTCTGGAGCTCACAACACAATTTAGAACAGTATCTGTTTCAAGGATGACATGTTTCCATATAATTATGCTTAGCATCTGTGGTATGTACATTAGGCAGTATTTTAGAAGGTGGGTTGACCACATCTAAATTAGAGATGTAATTGTGAAAAGGAAGCAATTCCTGATGGTTGATCAGGAGAGCAGTACAGGGGGGAAACCAATGAAGCAGAGATGTGTCTTTAACTTGTGCCAAATGATTAAATGGTGATTAACCAGGGGTTGAAATCCTGAGCTCTGGACTTTTAATAAAGTGTCAAATAAAAATTAAAAGGAAGAAGAAAGAGTAGCCAAAGAAGAAACCAAGTAAGCTTCTATTTTATTACTCTCTTTTTATTCAGTGTAGATTTTTTAAGGCCTATATATTTGTACTCTCACATAAAATCCTGTAATAGTGACGGACATTTAGGATGCAATATTCAAATGCACTTAATGGATTTGAAAGCCTGTCTGTTATCAAGTTGTTTTTCATGTTACCTAACTTTGCAATGCATTAAATGGAATCCTAACTATTTACAGTATCACTTTTAAATATAAATAGATATCTTTGTTACATCATTTGTCTTAGCCATATTAAAACTCCACTGCAAAGCACTTAGTAGCTTCACAAACCACTGATCACTCTGCAGATTTTACTCAGCTTGGATAACAATTACTTGGGAAAGCAATGCTACTGAAGTCAATGGACAGAGGCATTGGTGCTACTGTGCTATGAATGTGGGTCATGGAATCAAAACCTGTGGTAGCCAAACTACCTTACAGACTACAGAAGACTCATTAGCATGCGTTAGAAGCACTCAAGGTGCTTCTATTCTCCAGGGCCAGTGATTCATGCCAGCTATTACCATGTTTTGAGGGCTGTTCGACTGCAGTCCATCTCATCGCATAAAAAGAATTTAATTTCTGGAATTCACCACAACAATTTTAACTTCTCTTTTGGATGGGAAGATATGGTAAGTGTCTAAAACCAACATGTGGGAGTAAAAGTTCTCCTTCAGGAAAAAAAAAAAAAAAAAAAAAAAGTAATAATTGACCTGCATGTTTTTCTCTCAGCCTCAGGACTGAGCCATCATGGGACCTTGATAAACCAAGCTCCAATTACTCCTGCATCTTTGTGGTGTAAAGGTGTCAAACTACTTCTTACCAGTCCATGTGCAGCTGATTTGTGGTGCTTCCCAAATGTTTCACTGCAAAGGGAGAGGAGGAATATTAAACATTAGTTGAGGACTTCTAGCATGGGAGCTGCAGTAGGAATGTTGTAAGTTTACCAGGAACTTACCATGCCAAGTGGAATTTGAAACACCATCCAAAAAGTAAAATATCAGTTACAGCCACACCTAAAAGACTAGGAAGACATCCTGTCTGGAAAATACAGGGCTTTCACCACTGCAGCTGCAGTGAATCTTGTTAATTTTCATGAGTGTAAGGAATGAGGGAGTATAAACACTCTTATCATGCAGTGAAATAGGTACTCCTTGAAAGTGTGACACGGAGTCTCCACTTTCTTTGCTTTAGATGTCTGGGAAAAAATAATGCTTTCTCAAACATGGAGAACCTTCTATTTATTTTACACTAAATTCTAACACTAAATTTGTGTTGCAGAAAGGTTCAATCTACCCTTTGAAAAGAGGAATCTTTACCCTTACAAGTAATGAAAAGAAATGCCACAGCGAGGCTTTGACAGCTGCAATTCAAATCAAGCATAAATTTTTTTGTAGCAAGAGTGCTAAATGAAAAGCAATATTTATGATGATCTTGGTGGAATCTTTTCCAATTTTGATCATCCACACCTTTCTATGTCTCTTTTCTGTCACCATCTGGATTAAGAAGACTCTAGCATCTGGTAACTGGAACTCACAGAAACCACTCCATTAAAGGGCTGACTCTAATAAACCTGCTTTGCCTCTCTTCCAAGTTCAGGTGGAAAGCTGATTAACACAGACATTGTCACCAAGAAAATGGTAATTGCCTATCCATAAGCTCTGTAAAAAATGTGGTTTTTTTCTCGTCTTAGTAGTTAGATCAATTTTTCTTTTGTTTGTGCTGCAGTCCTGCAAACTTCCTTTTGTAGAAGACTTTCTCAGCTTGTCTTCTACTGCTGGGAATATACACATAACACTGCTGTGAAGAAGTGCTGAAGTTAAAAAAAAAAAAGTTTCTTGTACGTAGCAAAGATATGAAGAATGTTTGCCACCTCTGCCTATTTTCATTGCTGTTTCTTCCAGTTTCCACTGCACTGTTCTCACAGGAATGTGACTTTTAACAGAAACAAACATTGCCTCCCTGATCTTAATTTTTGGACAGCTTGGGGATGGTAGTCATGCTGTCCTGTTGGAAATAGCTTTTTGAAAACAACTCTTTTGTGTTGAATTGCTCATTGCATTTGTGCCTGGGGTGAAACCTGTGACCACTGGCAGAGACATATTTTATGTTTCATCTCCCCACTGCCACTTCCTGGCCTGCATTGCTGGGCACCATTATCTGGAGAGACTTGTTTGGATAAGCAGATGCTGTAGTGTAATAGTCATAGCCCATTTACAAATCCAACACAGTTGGCTTAACATAATAATAATAATGAAAAAAAATCAAACATAAAATAATGGGAAAATATGTGTATTGTTTGCTTTGTTTGACACCATAAAAAAGGTGCACACTTGGGACGCTTATGCCCCAGATTGTTATTTTCTGATAATGTACCTGGTTAAAGTAAAGTTTTCCCTCTGGATGCATATATAACACTTAGATAAGAACAATTCACAAAATCCTATTATACTGCTGCTGTACACAAACACATTTTCGAATTCTTCAGATAATATCAGATACATATATATACAAGAGGAAAAGGTATTTCTAGGAATATCATTATTGGTGGCGTATCTGTTTAAGTTCCCATATGCACTGGTGGCTCTCTTTCTGAGTCAGACACTAAAAAACATTAAAAAAATACATTTGAGTTTTTGAAATAGCAGTCTTCTTTATACACACAAACAAAGAAACACAAAGATTTAGTATTCTTCCTCCCCTTTAGCTACCTCTATTCCATCTTTATGCCCAGAAAGAAAATCATCACCTTTAGATCTCCAAGATATTATATTCCTTTTAGTATATGTTTAATTCCATCCAAAGGGAGAATGCATGAAAATTTTCAACCATCAGAAAACATAAAATTTAAATATTTCCCTTGTTTTTTAATAGATACCTAAATAAGTAAAAGTACTAGATCTTATACTCTGGGAGACACTGCTTTATTGCTGTAGCACTACCCTGAAGGAGAGCAGAATTCTAAAAGGGGTATGCAATCACTGCTGATCCTTGATAGCATTGGAACATATTATTAGCAGAATTTACTCTGCCTGGTTAGTAGCTTGCTGGAAAATTTTAAGATAGCTTTGTAATTGTTTTAAATCTCATATGTTTAAAATAGGTTTAAAAGTATCTGGGTGTGTATTTTGCTAAAATATTCAGGCTATTCAAATATTCAAGCTAATTAAAAATAGTCCTTTCTGGTCCTATTTCTTTTATCCAAGAATCAGCTGTACATGTTAGAGGAGGATAATACCACAGGCTATAGAACAGCCAGTATTACATGAAGTCTGAAAATCAGCTTGTATAATTATAATGTTTTAGCTTTCACTGTCTTCAGCTATTCTTGGCAATATATTTATAAACATTGAATATTTTATAGCACCTATAAAAAAAGGAAAAAAAAAAAACACCCCATTTTCAGAAAGAAAATCATTGACATCTTTTTAGTAGATTTAAACTGGATTTTAAATTAGAATTGATATAAACATTGTGTTTTTTGATTTGTATAGAATATTAAATAAAAGCCCATAATTATAATGTTGCAAATGAAATACATTTGTAAAACTAGGAGCCATTTGGTCAAGAATCAAGCTACTAGCATGAATGTCTCCTCAAAGAACAAGACTCCTTGTACTAGACATCCAGCTGGTAGAGACATTATCATAATCTCACAAAAACAGATTTTTATAAAATATGCTTTAGAAAGAATCCTGACTTTCAAAAACGTAAAGAGCAGAGAGTAATGTAGGAATATGTTAAGAGAATATATCATAAACAACTCTCATTCCACACTCTAAAAAAAACTTCTTGTTGAAATAAAATCATGTCTTCCTGATGATTTCTTATTGAACATGTTTTCTTCTAAAAATGCTCTCAACTTTTGAACCTTCAGAAGCATATTTATAACTCAAAAAGGGTTTAGAGGAGAAGGCAATTACTTCTATATTAAATGTGTTTTCTTTTATTCTTATAGATGCTTCTTTGTTTTGATCTCCTTATAACCATGAAATAGTCAAATTCTTCTGAGACCTCTGTCTATAAATATAATATTTTAGTTTGTACATGACATGAGCCCAACCTTTAGCAGTAACTGAGGCAGGTATTGTAAAATAAAATTGGGCCTAATTTTACCATGCTTTATTACCTAAGAGAAAGGAGTCTAATCTCAACTCAGAGGTTCCCCCTGCAGTGAACATAGGATGTTTTCATCCCTTGTGACGTTTGTCATTTATTTGACATAAGACATGAAGCCAACCAAAGCACAGTGTCCTGCAGCTGCCTGTCTGACAAAGGGCACGTCTTAACTGACCAATCCAAGAGATGCCAAATCCACACAGTTGAAGACAAGTGAGATGAACTTTCCTGCGGGTCAATAAGGAAAGGTTGGTTTCTCTATAGGGCTCTTCCCAAGGGGACATTGTGTCCAGATATCTCAAACACCTAAACTTGCATAGATTTTGTTTTTATTTAATGGCTTTCAAAGGCTTATTTATTACCCCCAGAGAAATGAGAGATGTTCAGTGTGGGAGGCAAACAATTTAGGACTATAAAAACTTGCCTTACCTTGACAAAGTTTACAGAAGCCTTACCCAGCCTCATGGACAGAGAGGAACTGCACTTGTGAAATGACTGGTTGTTAACAGGAAACCTTTCAAATATAAGACTGTGTGCTGTTCTGTAGTGCATACAATACCAGATGACTATTTCAGTAAGACCATGTATTTGTTGTTTAGTACTGGATGTACTCATTAAGGTTGACCTATGCTGGAGATTAGGCTGAAAAAAAGAGAGAGCTTGTTATGGCCATTGTTCAGGCAGAGCAGAAGTGTGCTCTACTGAATAAAACGTGGTGTTCCTTCCTAGTTCTGCTTATTCATTTAGGCTTAGTGTGTTTTAACCAAATTCTTACATGTTCTGATCAACCTAGCAGAAAAGTTGAACCATTGTTCCTGCCAGCAACTGATGTCATAGCTGTAGCCTTCTTATCAAATGGGAAATGAAAGAAAAAAAAAAAAAAAAAAAGAGACCAAGCTTGTACACACAGGTTAATAAGTCAAACAGAAGTGGTTTTTCATGGTCATTCAATTTGGAAAGCCCTCTTGAAAACCAAGTCTTAAAAGATTTTTATGAGAAATGTTAGACTGTTCCCTTATTCTTTTATAAAAGGGAAGTTAACTGCAAGTTAAATTGAAGCAGAATTTCAGATAGTACTGAGCCTCATGTAGCTAAGTGGCTCAAATAAATGCAAAAATGTAAAACCTTGCCTTGAAAGGAGCTCTGAGTCATTCTTTCCAGATACACATACATACAAAAGCCAGTTAGAAGTGTCCTATATACGTATTAAATTGACTGCATAGTCCTGAGCTATGTTTCTAAAGCCATGGAGGTGTTAAGGAGTAGATGAAAAGGGCTGATTTTGAATCCAGTGAAGCCTGAAAGAGATGCACATTTTTTCCTGCCTAAAGTAAGAGAGAAGGTTATAAAATCCTCTGAAATAAAGAGGCAGGTCTCCTACTGCTCAGCTTTATAGTATGGCCAACAGCTTTTCCAGTTCACTCCTGGGAGTTTTCAGCTACCAGAGGCCTAAAAGAAGGACTGAGAACAAAAGACAGTACGACTCAAAATAAAACAGCAGTATTCAATAACTCAGCATTATTCCTACCATGTGATGACATCACTGAGGTGACATTTGAAGAGGTGATATGCAGCTGGAAAGTTTTGCCACAGAACTTAATTTAAATTCTTTTTGAACAGTTCTGCCAGGATGTGGAAGTGGTGTTGCCATGTACATGGCTGAGGGTTTTTTACTCTTGAATGCTAGCTTTTTTTAGAATGTATATTCCTGGAGAGGGGATTGAAGTCACAATTTGGTAAACAAAGATAAGTAATGGGATTTAATACAGATTTAAGGTTCTTGATATTCATTGATTTACCTGCCTCAAGACGACTGCTTGACTGGCTTCTTTTGATTAACTGACTTAAAGGCTTTCTTTGGTTTCATAGGATTTATTTAAGATTAGTCACATTTGCCCATTTATATATTGCTTAGGTTGTCCATGATACACCAAATAGGATTCACCAAACCTTTAATGAATTTTGCCCACCTATAAATTATTTTAATTACCTGTGAATACAGTATTACTCATCGGCTACTAATTTTGATACTCAAGAATCAGCTGAGCCTCCAAGATGTAATATCTCCCAAAAACCCTTCATAAAAAAATCTGTAGGAGACTGAGGTAATCACTGTTTGTGTACTGTTTTGCTTTTAATGCAATTCCGTTTTTCTGAGAATGAAATGATCATAGCAAAGAACCATCAATTTTTCCATTTTTTTTCTTTAATTATGACATGAAAAACAACTCAGTTCAAGAGACTAAATGAAGGGAATCAACCCTGATTCACCATCCAGAGAGACAGATATTAAGATTTAGTTTCTACCTTTAATGATTTCTTCAGATTATAAATAGCCTGAAAAATTTTAAAGAAAATGAAGTTATACTCAGTAACTTGAAATAACTCCTCCTTCTAAACTCAGAAGTGTTATTAGTGTTATTAGCAATCAAGAGTACTCCATGGTCATCTTTAATTTGATTATTAGCTCTTGCTCAAGAGGAAACCTTTTTATCAGGGATTTTTTTTCTTTTTTTTTTTTTTTTTTCCAGTTTGAGAAATGGGGAACTGCAAACCAGCAAGTGTGACACAATATCAAGCTAATTGGAAGGAACTGTAATCAAGAACAGAACTGGCAGGCAAGTAGATTAATATAATGTTATGTGAAAGAGGCAACACAACTTTTATAGGAGGTAGTTATCCCTTACAAAATTTATTATAGTGCTTTTAAGGAGTCAACAAGCATATGGATAAAAGCACACTTGGATTTTTGAAAAGTCCCTTACCAAAGGCTTGTAAAGAAACCAGGCTATTGCAGAAAGAAGTAGGAAATGCTTTTCTTGGGTTAATAACTGCCTAAAGAAGTAGATGTGAAGTGTAGTAATGAATGCTCAAATTTTATTGGAGGCAGGTGACCGAAGGAGTCCCACAGGAATCCTTTCTGTGGCAGTAGAGACAAAATTCTGTTGTTAGGATTGAGATATTTAGGGTAACGACAATAAATCTGACAGCTAGAAGCACAGATCTCCTGATGTTGAATGATAGGGCAAAAAAATGGCAGGTGAAATTCAGTGCTGATAAATGCAAGGTAATTAAAAAGGGAGAGAAAATCCCTAACTATATGGATGTTGTGTTAGGATGTGCTTGGCAGTGCTGAATTTACAGTTGGGCTTAATCTAAATGTTTTCCTCCAGCCCAAGTGATTCTATGATTTTACAAAGACAAAAGAATGACAAAAGTATTGGAAATGGAGAGCAAGATAATATATGATCAGGAAAGAGATTTAAACTTTTACTAAGTATCAGAAAGACAACTCTATTAAGCAGCTGCTAGAGGCTGTCACAGGTATCCTCAGCGCACTTGTGTGCATTTAACTCATGCAAACAGACATGCAGATATAAAGCATGAGGGTGACTTATTTTCCTTTTCTGTGCAAAGGTTCATAGTACATACATAAGAAAAATATATATGTATGACATGCTCACCTGCTGTGTTTGTCTTTATATGCATATATTTATATGGACCTAACAAGGAAAGCTTCATCTCTTGACCTTCTGTAGTGCTTAAAGCAAGGATTTCACTGGATACAGGAGTCCAGTTTCTGCTAGTGGGAGAAAAGGGCCCTTCTTTGTTATTCTGCTTTAATTTTGGCTGATGTGCAGCAGAAAGATGCAACGGGACAGACAGCCACCTCCCTCCCACTAAGCAAGCCCAGAGCAGCCTCACCAAAGCCAACCACATCATTCCCGGAGTGCAGCAGCTGAGCTGAGAGCACACCCTTGCCACAAAAAGTTTGATGAGAGCTTGCCACCACAGAGCTTCTGGAATAAGAGATTACAGTCATATGGCTTAAACTCTGAAAGTTTCTGACATTTAATATCAGCAATTAAGAGTTCAGATTGGTGGCTGAATCAATAACCCCTTGCAGTTATTGATCAGAAGCTGCCGCCCTGCCAATCAAGGAGCAGCACTGACCTTATGAAAGCTGGTCTCTGCTTCCAGCGCTGTCCCCATAACACCTCCTTATGGCCTGTGTGCCTCAGAAATGCTTAAAAAGATGTGAGGATGCTGTCATCAAGATGTGCTCTGACAGGAGGCTTCTGGGACACCCAGCAGAAGCTGCCTGCTGCAGCTCACTCAGGTAAGGAAAAGCCTAAAAAGACAGGGGAGGCAGGATCACTGGAGATGGGCTCCTTCCCCCAGCTGCCTCCCAATCTGCCACTTACTGCTGCCAGCCCTGAGCAGCTGTCCCCCTTCCTCAGACTGAGGCAGCACCATCCTTTCTCTCCCAGTGTAAACACAAAAGTGCTCGAGGCACCACCCTCTGCAGCCTGGAAAACTTCACAAACCAAAGGGTGAAGCCTCCCTGCCATCCCTCCTTGCTAACTGCTGCTGCTGAGGCACCCCTGGGCTCCTCAGAACTGCACCACATCCAGACTGTGGATGAGAGTGATTACTTTGGTGTGCAAAAGGCCCTTGGGTGGAGAAAACACCCAAAGAAAAGATTAGATGGGCATCCAAGTTATTCATCTCACCATCGGATCTCTAATGTCTTCCATAAGATCTCCCACCTGGGATGCAGGAGCAGCAGCACAGTGCTGTCAATGGTTTTAAAAAAGTTTCATATGAATACACACGTGCAATACATACCCACATATATCTACATATATATATATATAAAATCATAATATTTATTACTATTATTAATTACTCTTAATTATTAATTACTATTATTAATGCAGTATCACAATGTGATATTTTGCAAATAAAATGTTTTTTGCAAACAAAATGCTGGATTTTTTCTCTTTCACCAATAATAATTCTGTGGAACAACTCTTCTTCCCCCCCAGTTATATTAGCAAACACAAATATCTTAATTCATGGATCTTCCTCTTGGAGTGTGTCGGCCTGGTTACCTGTGCTCAGTGGCTATTATATCTTTGTGTCTACTCTCATAGCATGTAGAAGCTCTGAGATACAATGGGAAATGTAGTTTAACAAGACAATTCAACCAATCAAAGGGAATGAACACACTAAATTCCCATAAAACCTTTGGAAACTGACTCCTATGAAACACCCAGGTGACATTCTGAATAAAAAAATTTCCAGATCTTTATTTTTAAAAATTTGTAAAAAAATTTCAGGGGAAAAAAACCAAGCAACCAAAAAACAAAAAAAAAACCAAACAAACAAACAAAAAACAAAACAAAACAAAAAAAAAAAAAACAAACAAAAAAACCCCCAAAAAACCCAAAAAAAACAAAAACAAAACCAAAAAAACCCCCCAAAAACAACCCCCAAAAAAAAGAACCCCAAAAAACCAAGCCAACCCAACCCGCAAAGCATGTAATCCATTTTTCTTACCAGCTTCAGTAGGACTAAGCGGATCCCGTCATTCCTGCCATTTCTTCCACTGTAGCCTGCCAAATGGGTCCTAGCCAATTAGCTTGGAGCTTTAAAAGATTCACAAGCCAGTGTTCCAGTTCTTCCCCCCACTAAATAGTACACTTTATTTTTGCCTTGTGCTGTGCCATGAGTGGCACATGACAGTGTTTCACATCCTCCTTCACACAATGCATGTCTACAGCCTGGTTTAAAACCCGGCCCTGAAGGGGAATTAATAGTTATTTAACATTTTGGACTAACAGTGGATAAGTATTTTTAGGCTTGGAGATATCTATAGATCTGGATTTTAGTCTTTAGAGATATTAATGTCACATAAGGGCTTAGATGTTAAAAGAAAATTTGATTAAAGTTTAAATTAAGAAATATCTGAAGAAGCGGGTGTCTGTGGAAAGCAGGAGGGAAAGGCATGCAAAAGGAACATATGTGGTTATCTTTCCTCTCTTGAGACAGCTCCCTCCTGAGTTGACCCTTCTGAGATGGGACCTGCACTAGGTGCACCTCCTTCAGCAGGCAGCTGGGAGCAGTAGGAGCTGGAGAATGCTGTGAGTCTGCCCAATTAGCTAATGAAAATTAGCTCTGCTGATCAGGTTCAGCATGTTAGTGGCTGAGTGCAGTGAGACTTAGTTATGGATGAGGAAAAGTCACTGTGTTTGTCTCCACTGTATGCTGCCCAATTAAGCCCAGTCATTATGTTTATCCTCATTCAGTGCTGAGCTTCACCTTCTTCCCTTGGCAGAGAGGATGGCATGCAGCAGCAGCAGGGAGGAGAGAAGGCAGGCTGAAAATGCTTTGAAAGGCTGATTCATGGACCACACCTTGCTGCTGTGTGGTTGGACTAGGTGACATTTATAAGGGTCCTTCCAACACAAACCTCTTGGTGACCCCATGAGCTCATCAGTCTAAACCAGAGCCTCAGTGCTCACTGTCAGATACAGTCATTCACACAGAGACTCTGCTTCACCCTAATGTGTTTTAAATGAGAGAAAGACTGAAATTATGCTCAGGAGCTGAGACCTGGGCCCAGCCAGCCAAACATAATCATTTGGGTGTTTCTGTGTACCATAATGTGCAAATACTGGGAAGGAGTTCCTGTCTACACAACAACCTAATAATCAGGGAAGGAGTCTGCAGTGTAGTGTAAGGTTTCCA
The DNA here is from genome assembly GCF_017590135.1 of Pyrgilauda ruficollis. Taxonomy (NCBI): domain Eukaryota; kingdom Metazoa; phylum Chordata; class Aves; order Passeriformes; family Passeridae; genus Pyrgilauda; species Pyrgilauda ruficollis. Next base: position 499,997 of record NW_024508877.1, on the reverse strand, counting down.
TTTTTCTCAATGACTTTCTCAGTTTTAGGGTACAGAATATTTCCACCATGGGCACCAGGCATAGTACCTATCTCAAATTACCTTAGTCCAAACCTCAGGAAAGGAAAAGATATTGCTTCAAACCACTTCAAAAAGACTGGGGGTTTAAAAGTTAGTTACCATACTCCTGTGTGAACACTTTTCTTTTCTGTACTTCTGGATAAAAGAGAACTTTTTCTAGCAGAAGAATTTGTCAAGTGCTTTCAAGATATTTATTGAATGTGACTTAGATGTGAAACAGACACTCAACAGTTTAGTATGCCCAGACTTCGTCATTTTTGGTCAAGTTTAGGAACACGTGCACATCCTGTGGCACAGGCACATTAAAATAGCAAACAAGATTCTTTCAAGAGCTCCAAGAGCTCTATGCAGAGATAAGTGTACCCAAAGCTAAATGTTTTCCCTTTTCTGTCAAAAATAGCAGTAGGTACTAATATAATCTCTGTGTGTCATGCTCCTTTTTGTGCAGTGGCCCATCTGGGATAAATGTCTCCTCCTGGAGCTTACTTCAGAATAAGGGTGCTTTTGTCTTGGGTAGTAGTTGATACTATGGATGATGAAAACTTGGTCTTTCTCATGCCCATGTTAATGCACCTTTGAAAAAGAGCTTTTGTAGCATATTTTAAAACCTTTCTTATCAAATAAGGTAATGGCACAACAAAGATATGGTGAATTCATGCCTTTTTTTGATTTCAGTCTTTGAATTAGATGCTTAAATCCCTGGCTAACTCCTATGGAGCATGTACAGCCTTGCTGTTGGCTATTACTTCCCTAGAAGCCTCCTGTCCCACAGTGCTGTGTGCTGTGGTAAGGTCTCTCAACCAAGCCAGGCTGCTCTCACAGTTTGCCTTGCAAAGAAATTAGAAAGGATTCCCAAACAGGAGGAGCTTTCACCAAAACTCGCTGAGCAGGAGGCAACTCTCAGGATCCAAAGGGTGATCCAGACTGTGGGTGGGCCATAAATACTTGCTGTCCACGATAAGCCTCCCACTGTCATGTGCTCCTTGTTTCCATTACCTGTGCTTAGGAAACGCAGCTGTCATGCGTGTGCCTTTCCTTATGCTGTGAATATACCTTAATTCTGTGCAAACACACACTCAGCTGTTCTGCTTCTCAGCACCCCATCTGCAGAGAAGGAGATGACAACACTTTCCCACCTCAGAGATCCTCATAGTGGAGGCTGTCGTGCTTTCAACAGATGGTGCCTTTGAATTTAGGGGAGGAAATCAGCTGGTAATCTGGATTTAGAGAGCTACATACACTTCATTTCATGTATCACATTGGGACAAACCTCCTGGAGTCTGTTCCTCAGGCTGGGAGCTTGCCCAGGGGAGGGCTGTGTAGATATTTAATTTCCTGCAGTGGCTATTTCAATTTTAGCCCCATTTCTGAGCAGGGACAAATGTCTTAATTTTGCAAATAATGGCAGAATGTGTCTAAGGCAAGACAATTTAGATGGATGGATTTTGGCTGATATTTAAGAACTGTAATAAATAATTTCCTCCTTGTCCACGCCTCTCCTAGAAATCTACATACATTTATGCATATATTATAACAAACCCGAATAAAAGAAGTAATCCAAAATGGCACGTGTTAAAAAAAAAAAAAAAGAATAACCCCAAAATGTAGGTTATTGAAATATGAGTGCAATATAGAAAAGACAGCAATGCTGATATTAATGACCTGTCTCCTGGTACACTTAAAAAGTCTCTCATGTATTTTATTTTATTTTTTATTAGAAACTGTATCATTAGCTCTAAAGATCTTACAGGGAAGGGCGAAGAGAAAGATCTGACTTTTTAAAAGCCAAATTCATCTAGATTTTTTTCTCACTTAAAAAAAAAAAAAAGAATTTTCATAAATATTTTTCCCCTCTGGCTAGAATATTAGGACAGTATATTAAATTCCTGCCCCCAATTCCACAAAAGGAAGACCCAGCTACATTTACATAATAATGTCCCTACTGTGCTTTTGACAGATGGGTTTCATCGACACAGACATACTGTTAGGGGCCCAGCAATAGATTAAAAAAACAACAACAATAGATTGTAACATAATAAAAGTGTATTGTAATGTACATCATAACTTTTGGCCAAGGTTAAATATCCAGTTGGTGTATGAAAGTCGTATTCCATTAGACAAAATAGATGTCACGCAGCAAAGCATTAAAGATGAGTTGACTGAGCCATTTGTTTTTATTTATATTACATTATATTTTCTTTGATTCTATTTATGCAGTAAGTTAAAAAAAAAAATAGATCCTTTACTCCCCCTTTCTCACCTACACTACCACAATGCTGTTGACAGTGAATGCCTCCGTGTGAGGCTGCCCATGGTGCAGGGTGCTGCACAAAGCCACAGGATCCACTGGCTGAAGTGCCAGCACTCCTGTGTGGATGCACCTGAGCAGTCTGAAAGCTCCTACATGGTTAGCAAGCCAGACAGAGCATCACCAAGCTCACCAAGTACTAGTCTTTTCTTATGATTTCAGAGCCCACATTCAAAGCCACTTGCTGAGCTGCCATGAGGTCCCTGCTGTCCCCACTCCTTGCTGTCTGCCCTAAGGCTGAAAGAATAAACTGATTTGTAATATAGGGACTCTTGGAGGTATTATCCAGGTGAATTTATTGGGGTGGGATGTGTATTGCTACACTAGGGGTCCTGTCCATAGCAGTGTTCATGCTGGGTCAAATTACAGGTGGGTTGTGTGCACTATTCACTCCTTACAACATCTCTGCAGCTGCCCTAGTCCACAGGAGACTCTCCCAAAGCCTCTGAAGAGAAAAGAGAGCAGCATGTGTCTTATTTTTATTGTTGTTGGTTCTTTCTCCTTTCCTCCCCCCTCCAATCTCCTGCAAATTTGTGCCTTTCTTAGTAATGGCTTTGTGCAGCTTCACGATAAAAGTCATCCACCAAAGAGACAGAGCAGTTTTCTCTGCATGTCTCCCTGAAAGGTACTCTTGGTTGTGAGAGCTTCACAGCCTCTCTTTAATGTCAAGTTATATGGTTTTGGGGGTTTTCCCAACTCCATCAATCCCCCTGACGGCACAGACACTTTGAGTGGAGTGGTGAGGACAGAACTGATAAACTGCAGCCTCCTCCGGTACTGGACTCTCTCCAAGGAGACAATAATGCTCTCCCCAGGAAGCGGTTTTTGCTCCATATAAAAACATTTTCCCACCAGGAGGTGGTAGCCAAGATGCACATGGGGAGGGAGTGTCACCAGGCATCAGCTGAGGCTGACCTCGCTGGTGGCACCATCCTTCCCTCAGCAGCTGAGGTGGGAGCAATGGACTTGTTCCTCACATTGTCACAACTACACACAGCCAGCAGGTCTCAGCCTGCACTGGAGAAACTTTTGTGGTACCCAGAGTAGCCCAAGAACAGAGAACTGCTCTGGAGATCACTGAGAGAAGCCGTTCACTAGAAAGGAAGGACGAAGAGAAGGAAATACAACCTCTGAAGATCTGGTTATTAAAAAGTCTGTCACTCTAGGTTTGCAGTGGCATGTGCCTACTCAGGCTACAGGGAGTATGGCAAAGGTAAAGGAGTTCTCATGGAAAGGAGTCACAACCTGAGGGAATGGATTTGTGCTAGAAGGAATTAAATATATTTTGCTTCTCTATGTGAAGGAGGCTGAGATAGACTCAGTCCATTGCACTGCTTACACTTTGTGTCTGCAGAAGAGTAAGAAAACGAATGCCAGACAATCTATAAACACACTAAATATATTCTTGCTTTTATTCCACTGTCAATGAACTCCAGAAAGGAGCCTTGGGGAGTCAGAGGTTACCTGGGCAGACAAGTTCTCCTCTTTCCTCTTTTGGTCCTGACAGTCGAGAGACTGTAGGTACCTGTCCACCAAAACAAGTCCTTGCTATGGATATGCACCACACAAAGAGGTAGAGGCAGCAGGTTTTATTTTCTTTTGTGTACCCTTAGCTGTAACCTGTAGAGGGTCACACAATATTTGGCTATTTCCAGACTCCAGCTCTATGCCACCATAAGACCAGGATCATGTCAGAACCACCATAACTTGATTTACTTCCCATCCTGGAAAGAGACTCTCTTCCTGATGTCACACTGCTAAACTTGATTTCTAAAATTAAAAACTAAATATACAGAAATTCATGTTTTGCAGTTGGTTTACATAGCAATAATCCAAACTACTCTTTATTCATAAGTAGCAGAAGGAAGGTTTTTGTTTGTTTTTATTTCTTAATCACATTCTGAAGAGGTCATATGTGAAGCACAGCTGCAAGAAATTTTATTTTTCTTTGTTTTTTTCTCAGCCTTCCTCCTCATTTATTCTTATAAGATTATACGGCTATCTGCTCTTAATTTTCTGTTTAAAGGATATCTCCAACTTGTAAATAAATATGCTTTTTTCTAGTTCAGGTCAAGTTTTAGTCTCCAATTAATGAGGAAAACGCATTAGACATCAATGCCCTCTTCTAGGGTTGTTGGTAAAGTAAAATCTAATTGTATTCTGGTCTTTGCACTTGTGTGAGATATTTACAATTTGTTTATATTCAGAGTCTTGACTGAAGGTAAACTGACACATCATTTTTGCATTTTGAGAACCTACATCTACCTTCACTGACAGAAGAATATTTTTGTGGTCTAGCATCTGTCTGTACAGGGATGCAGGTATGGAAGAAAAGGGAGGAGAAAGCCATTTTTGTGATATGTTCAGTTTAACCAGGGAAAACTCTGACCAGCCATTTGAGATTAGTAGAAAACTTCCACATAAATCCCTGTCCATAGAACCAGGACACTGGGATAAACACCAGTGAAAGATCCAGCATTCTGATTAATGTGTGGTTCAAACTGGCAAGTAAATCTCTGGCAAAGTTAAGGATAGCTCTTTCCATCAAGAGAGAGGAAGAAATTCAGCAAGGTCTAGGAAGTACTCTCTGTTGGCCCTGGACAGAAAACAGCTTTTGTTTCTGTACCTAAACTCTGACATGCAGTGGGTAAAAAGAGAGGCATCCATGCAGATAAGATCCTCAGATGCTGCTGCAGGGCTAACTCAATTGCTTTCCTCCTGTGTTTGCTAAAATTGGTACCTCCTGTGCAAAAGCCATGATAAACAAATAGCAGTATCATTCCAAATGTACCGTCATCATCATCATCACAGGCCTCCTCCTGACCACTACAAGATGAAGACCTGACCTTAAAAATGGCACCCCTGGCTGGGACCAAATGTGACCACTTTTGTCTGTGCCATCTGTCTATTCATCTTGGTGACAGGCAGCCCTGGCTCTGCTCTCTGCCCAACCACTATGAATAGGCAAGTGACTGCAAATGAGCTTCACTTAAATGGAGAGAGTTGATACCAGCCTCGGGAAAGTGTTTCACACATCACAGTGGGAAAGGGCCGTTGCTTTTGTTCAGATTTGCGTTTTATTTCTTGCTGTGCCTATAAGGAAGGAAATTTTGTTCCTTGGGGGTAATGCAGATGTTTGTATGGATAGTTAGTTAAGGGACAATAGAACAGTTTCAGGGATGTGCTCCAAGCAGAAGGGGCATCATGGGGCAAGAACTGAAGAGACCAGTGAGAGAAGCAAATGAGTGGATTTTTTTTTCCCCCCCTGAGGTAAATACTCAGAAGTAAGACCATAGGGAAGGTAATAAGTCTCTGGAAGGCATTTGGGATTTGTTTTGAAAATAATATGATTAAATCATGTTCCTCACCCAGCCAGTAAAGTCACAGTTCTTTTTTCTTGCAAAAAAATTTTACCTCCTAGGAATTAATGAAAATTTAGAGAGTAGAAATCACAGTGAGAGAGGAAATAAAGAGCAGTGATCAAGATGCAAAAAGAACTGAATTAATGTTTCTGTTCTGCCATAAAGTGTTTTTTATAAATCTGGACAAAATAACCTCTCTACACCAAAGTTTCACAGGCGAAATAAGCATAAAAAACACTTATTTACCTTTCCAGAGCTTGGAAAAGGCACACAAAAGTGAATGATCTAACACAGAGACATAGTTTTCTAGTAACATCATTGTATTTTTATGCTGGGTCACTTTAGTAATAGGTTGTACTCTTCAGGCCACAGATTTTGCCACAAGCTCATACTGGTTTCTCTTTCACAGAACGATAGAAGTGTTGTGGTTGGAAGAGACCTCTGGAAAACACCCAGTCCAACTCCCTGTCAAGCAGGACCACCTGGAGCAGGTGACTCAGGAACATATCCAGAGAGGGAGAATCCAGGACCTCCCTGCACAGCTGTTCCAGTGCTCTGCCACCCTCAATGCAAAGAAGCTTTTCCCCATACTGAGGGGAAATTTTTTGTGTTTTAGTTTATGAACACTGCTCCTAATCTTGTCACTGGGCACCACTGAAAAGAATATGTCACCATCCACTGACACCTGCCTCTGAGATACTTATATGCATTAATGAGATACCCTTCCCATGTTCTCTCCTCTGGATTAAAGCAGCCCAGCTCTCACATCTCATAAGAGAGGCTCCTGATTCCTTATACTCCAGATCTTCATGGCCTCTGCCGGATCCTCTCCAGAAGTTCCTTCTGTGACAAACACAGAACTGAACACAGCATTTCTTCCAGGACTGAAGATGGGCATGGTATGCTCCCTGACAGTATATCATACTGATTCTGTAAATCTCTTTTGCTCTTGATGCACAGAGCAGTGCTTTATCTGACAGAGGACAGGTGTTAGGAAGGAAGTGCATGGGATATTTTGGGAGGGGGATGAGGAAACTAGGGGAAAATCACAAGTGGAATAGGAATGGGGGAGGAGAGAAGGCTGGATCACAGAGAGTAGGCTGGAGGAGTGATGAAGTGAGCTGTGGCTCCTGGGTGGGAGTGAGGAGGGTGGCTCAGACAGCAGTGTCATTGTGTGCTGCTTGGCTGCTTCTCCAGATGGAGACTTTTGAAGCCAGGCATAAATGACAGTTTGCCCATAAGTGGTGTGCCAATGACTGAGACATTTATTATGCCAGGACTATTAATTACTCACTTACACCAGCACTTAAGTTCACTGACAACTGTTTAAAAGTCGTTGATAGTGTTTAACGGTGGTAAGATGATCAGCTTTTTGTTTTGCCTCTAAGCAACATTAATGTAGGGGACAAAGCCACAGGAATACAAAACAGCCTTCACATTGGTACAAAAATGTTGGCATTTGGTTTTCAGTGTGATTATTGTAATTACAGGCTACTACCATTCCTGGACAGTTCAGATGAGATGAGGTTCCATTGGACATAAGGATGGAATAAAACAGACTGTCCTAAGAGCTGGTGATATAAATGGGCAGGTCAAAGGAAAGGTGGAAGGGGAAAAAAATAAATAATAGAATGGTTTGGATTGAAAGGGACCTTAAATATTATCTAGCTCCAAACTCCCTGCCATGGTGAGGGGTGCCTTCCACAAATGCAAAGATATTTGTTCCAGGAGCCACAGCAAGAGGGAAAAAAATATAAAAATCCCCTGATTACTGAAGTTCCCTTTAATCTACATCTTTCTGGACCAGTATGCAACATGACTGTCTAGTGTTCTAGGAACCAAAACAGATGGCATCATACGATGAAGATCCTTGACTGCATTGTGCAGCTTTGCTCAGACAGTTGGTCAGATTATGCAGGAAAGCACTTGGTGTTTTTTCCTCCAGATCCCACCATGAGGTCTTTCTACCACAACACAGTCAAGGAATCTTTCTTGTAGGAGGAATGTGGTGGAACAGACCTGGCTAACATGTACAGAGGAGAGGAAAAACACCCATGATGGTGTTTAATAGCTCAACCTACCTCTGTGTTGGCCTCAGAGTCTCCGTGTGGTGACTGGATCTAGAGATCTGGCATTATGCATAATATTCTCAGATAACATTTGTGTGTCTCTACTGTCCATGTGAGACTTTGGAAGTGATTAGGAAGCTACATGTTTTAAAATGTGCGTCAATGAAAGCACAGGCCACAAGTGTGGTAAATCCAAGCCTAGAATTCAGAGAGAAAAGGAAACATCACCTTAGCAAGGAACTGAGATCTTGCTGCAAGCAAGTGTACAGCATTTTAGCACGGCACATTACCTAGATTTAGGTGGCAGCTTGTCACTGTGGGACCTTGTGCTGCCTCTCTGTTGTGACTAATGAGCCTGTATAGCCAAGTGGGCTCCTTGCACAGCCACCAGAGAGGAAAGAGAAAGGTGATCTTAGAGTTTTTATGGCGTTTAAAAAAGCCCTCGAGCACACAGCCTCTCTCCTTCCTTCTGTTGCTGTTCCAGATTCCATTTTGTCTTATAAAGCAGAGAAAAGAATTGCAAAGAGAGGAAGGTTGTTATCGTTTCCGGTTTGCACCTATGGAGTATTGGTGAAAATTGAACAGATTGCCCCAGAGGTGAGCAAGCATGGAAATCTCATGGCCTTGGCAGAGGCAGGAAGTTCCATGGGTGATGTCTGGTCTTGGCATGCAGAAACTGAACAAGTTACTTGAAGGACCAGCTTCCCCCTGCATGACTACACATCTGATGTCTCCACGGAAAAAGTAGAAAGGAAGGGTTTCAAATCAAAGCTGGTCTCTAGGAATGTACTTGGCCCAGGGATTATCTTTGTAGTAGGGGTTTAGACTTTGAGACTGATTCTAAAAACAGAAAGAAAATATCTATTTTACTGAGGGAGATGCTCAGTTCAGATGGGTTTTTTGTAGTATTGTAGAAATTTGCTGCCAAACCTTTTTTTTTTTTCTTTCTGTCTGCATAAAAAACAACTCTGAATGCAATAAGAACAAGGTGTTCTAATTAAATAGATTTGTTTACATCTTGTAGCATGAAAAACTAATTCAGTCTGATATACTGTAGGTTCTTGCACTATCTCTCTCCCACTTCATGTAAAATTACCCTTTTTAAGTAGTATTTTATTTAAGAATATTTAAAAAGTGGACTTGATTAAACAAAAACTGATTTACGTTCCAAAGTGTTTGTTTCTATAACAAAGATTTCACATCACAGTGCCAGAAGATGGGAGGGGGAGAGCAGAACCTGTGCTGTATCTCACAGTATTTCCTCCCTGTTTTTATTATATTGCAGAGGTCCCTACCTTTGTTAGTCATGAGAACTCATAGCCTGTGGCTAGAACACATTTTTATTAAGTGAAGGTTAAAGTCAGGGCCCAAACAGATCCACTGTAATATGATTACAAACATAATATCCTGACCCAGACCTATGCCACAATATCAGCTCCAGATCAGAAGCAAAGGCAAAAGCTTCCTGACTGTAACTGTGTTCTTACCAGTGTAAAGAATTCTGCATGTTCTCCACCCAGGCAGAGCTGGATAGCCCTTATAGGTGCCACCACATGAATTATATGGAAGATAAAAGACTGCAGTTAGCAAAGGGTCCAGCTGCAAAACAAATACAAATCTCTGCAACTCGCAGCACAGGCCTGCCCATCAAGTAATTTTTTAGGTTTATACAGTAAGGCTGGATGAAACAGTTGCAGGGAAGAATAATATCCAAATTAATTTTATTTCTCAGGTAATCAAAGTGAGATAAACAGGAAACTTTACTGCCACTTAGACAAAATTAACTTTGGGGATGGGGAGCCGAGAGGAGAACAGCCCAAACATCCAATCCACCCTCGAAGCAGAAAGACAGCAATGTCTGCATGCAGTACCCATCAAACCACAGCTCTGTATGCTCTGTTTACATCCATGTGGGCTACAAGTGGTGAAGTAATGGCCTGCTTGAGAAGTGGGACAAGTACCAGATTGGCCAGTGTTCTTTAAGATAGAAAGATAAGAATAGGACCTGTATCTTTCTGTAAAAAGATAAGAATAGGACCATTTCCTGAGACCACCAAGTGCCATAGTAGCAAGATAAGGAGACTCAGAACCCTGACTAAATAATTGCTGCACTATCCTTTAATTCCTGATACTGCATATGATCCCTGTAAGCAGCTGTGCTCATCCTGAAACAGAGCTTGGGAACTGGTGGCTCAGGGAGACTTGGTCAGCTCTTGGCCACAGGAAGAGGAGTGTCTCAGCATGTAATCCCACCTGACAAAGGTGCAGTTCTTAAGACATCAAAACCACTTTTAATATAAGTTCACTAATGTGTATCAAAGGAAGACAAAGGTTTGAAACATCTCTCTTTTTTTTGTTAAATCCTTTTGCCTAAATGAAACAAAATTGTGCTAACTTGCAAAGCTCTTTTTTTGAGGGGTAAGCAAATTGCTTTTGCAAGTTCTCACTCTGCTCCAGCTCTCTGGCAGCCAGAGTTGTAGGAGATGTGGGGATGCTAAGTGACTTGGGTTTGTGCCTTTCTGGCAGCTGGAGCTGCAGGGAGACTGGGAGCCGGGCAGGAGCTGGGTGCTCAGCCCCTGGCCCGCTGCCTGCTGCAAGGCTCCTGCTTTCTTCAATTGCCTGTCTGTGCACAGAAAGCTAAAGTGACAAAAACCTTCTAGGGTGGAGGATAAAGGGAACAGCCAGGCAAAATCACAACCATCTCTCCAGAACCAAGAGAGAATTATAAGAAAGAAAATAAAAGCTTCAACATTTTCACTGGTTTGAATTTTTCCACAGGAACATTGTTTGATTGGAGAGGGAATGTTCTACCAGGAAATTGTTCCAGTGGGCAAGGGAAGAAGGTGAATTATGGAAAATTCTCCCAGGCTGCTGATGCTCTCACTGAAATGTGCCCACCACCTTTCAGGACAATGATCAGTACTTTCTGAGACACTGCACCTTCTGAGGGTTTTGCCTTACATTTGGTGTAACATGGAGATAAGGCACACAGAGGGTAAGAGCTTGAGGGAAGAGTAATTTTCACCTTTCTGGTGCTTACAGCATGATAAAAAACTTTCCTCCGTGCTTTTGAATTAATTCCTCAAAAGTTCCAATGCCTGCACACCCATTTGTTTCCTCATTGTTTTTATTAAACAAGAAAGGCGAGCTTTATTACTGCGCAAATGAAAGCATCACCAGAAGATAGATACTTCCCAGATTCTTATTAATCTCTAAGACTTATGAGGCTGCCTAAGTTCCACAGAAATTAACATACTCTACAGATTTCTTCCAGCAAGTCACTGAGTCCTTGCTACCCTGTATGTGGAGTGAAGGGAAGCCAAAAAAGAAAAACCAAAGGAGAATAAATCTGTATTATTAGAAGGTTGTTCCAAGTCAAAATGTGCATGTGCATGCATGTCTTTGTCTACAGATGTAGGGCAAAGCTCTGTGCTATGGAACATCGTCTCCAGCACCATTATAGTAATTTACCAGAGACTGTGGCTGTACAGACTGAACTGTGTGCCACAAAGTAGAGGTCATAATCATAATTAAAGTCCAATTGGATTTGCAATTCAAAATAATTTAAGACTAATCTCCAAAACTGCAACTGTGCAAATTAATAGGATAGGGCATTGAATTTATTCTTTTTCCCCAGTTTCCTCTGTAAGATTACCTGTGCCTAACTGCAGGCACACTTAATACCTGTGTGGTAGCAACATTTAATATCCCTAGTAGAGACCAAGGTCCCATAGCAGTATCTATTTTACACAAGACAGACCCAACTCTGAACATAACAGTCAAGGAAGAACACAGAGGAATAGCAGATAGGTGAAATTACTTAATCATCCAGGTCAGTGACTGAACACAAAATTGAATACCTAAACCAGGACATTCTATGTCCTATGCATCAAAAAACAGAGTGAGAGGTAAAGACAGAGAAGAACAAAGAGTCCAGAAAGTCCTGTTCTAGGCCAGGAACAACACACATGAAAATAGGGCAGAAGAGACTCACATCACTGGCAATATTCTTTGTATGTTCTGCTCTTTTGTAGTGACAAATTGCATAGCAGTTTTTTTGTTGTTGTTGTTGTTGTTGGTTTTTTTGTTTGTTTGTTTTTGTTTTTTTTTTGTTTTGTTTTGTTTTTTTTTTGTGTGTTTGTTTTTGTTTTTGTTTTTGTTTTAATTCTTGCCATGTAAGTGGCTAAAACAAGCTTTCCTGAGAGAAGACTCTTGGTGTTCACATGACTTGTGCTGCCCAGTTACTATGTTCTCTTTGACCCTTCAATTTCCATAAAATCTCACTTATTCTGCCAGCTTTAATCTATGCATCACGTATTTTTTACAAGCCAATACTGGTTAGCCAGCGAGGGCAAAACAGAGAGTGGGTGTGCTAGGTTTGGCTGGCGTAAGGAGAATTTTCTTCACAGTGTCTGGTGTGGGGCTGTGCTTTGGGTTAGTGTTGAACACAGGGCTGATAACACTGAGATGTTTTTGTTATTGCTGAGCAGGGCTTGCACACAGCCAAGGCCTTTTCTGCTTTTTGCACTACCAGGCTGGGGAGGAGCTGAGGTTTCTTGGGAGGTTGGAAGGAGACACAGCCAGGACAGGTGACCAAAGGATGTTCCAGACCATGTGATATTGTGCTTAGTATGTAAAGTGGGGGGAAGAAGGAGGAAGAGAGGGGATAATTTGGAGTCTGTCTTCCCAAATCACAGTTGAGCACAGTGGGGCCCTGCTTGCCTGGAGATGGCTGAACACCTGCCTGACCATGGGGAGCAGCAAATTAATTCTTGGTTTGCTTTGCTTGTGTGCATGGCTTTTTGCTTTCCCTATTCAACTTTCTTTATCTCATGAATCTTCCAGCTTTTACTCTTCCAGTCCTTTCCCCAGCCCTGCTGGTGTGGGTGTGTGAGTGGCTGTGTGGGGTTTGCTGGTCACTCCTGATGCACACAAAGCTCAGCTGCCCTCTACTTGCCCCAGGATGTAGACAGTTATAAAGGTGAGCTAAACTACAATGACTTACATTTTCAGAGGTAAACTGATCTCTTCCAGCTGATAATCCTTGGTAGCTAATTTAAACTTCTTCCCAAAGAAACAAGACACAATTGTTTGGTTGTTCACTGTTTTGTGTGTTGCTTTAGGGGTTATTTTTTGGGGACGAAATTGGGGTTTTTTGAGGTTTTTTTTTTTCCTTTCCTCTCCTTCTTTGCTCTCTTTGATTTTGCTCTGCTGAGGTTAGCATTTGCAGTGTTCCTTCTTTAACAAAAAATTCCAATGTATACGCATTGTGTTCCTCATTTATGCTTCCCCACTACCCAATTAATGTCACACTAAATTATATACCTGCAACAGATTTAATTCCAGACCACTGAGCTGTCGCTTTTTAACCCTCTGCATGTATCTCTACAATATTTATGAGAAAGCTGTAGTTACTTTAACAAGTAATGAGAGATTTCAATATGTATTTAGCAATTCAATTTGTTATAAGAAAGAATATATTCCTCCATTGAAATCTGTGGGATGATTCCAAATACATACAGAAGGATTTTGATATGTATTCAGTTCTCAAGGTTTTAGAGTAGTTTTCCAAATCCCTATTATGCTGCTATGGAATGAAAATGGATGGATCTATGGCTGGAGTTAAGCAGAGATCTGGGCTCATTTCCAAGATCCATTGAACTCCTCTCAGATGACCTTGAACAAAGCACTTGAGATGTGGTCCAGAGTGTTTATTTCAGTGTCCAAATGGGGCTTTGAATGAACTTAAAACCTTAAATTCCAGGAAGCTGTTTTCAAGGGATTGTCTAACCTTGGAGCCTCACAAATCTCACTGCAGATTTCCATGATGCCTGACCTCAGAGAGAGCAGGACAATCATGAGTTGCCTGGCCTGAGGCATTAGAGTGCAGTTAGGCCCATCACATATGTGGACTGCCTTGAAAAATTTCTAAACATGAAATGCCTCCCACCACTCTGTTATTCAAGGCAAAACTTGAAAGGAATTTATTTGCCCATAACAAGGAAAAACAAAAACAGCCCCCAAAAAAGTTCAGCAATATCAGGCCCTCTGCAGCTGATTGCTGCAGACTGATTTATGCCTGTATTTTCTGTAGAGATATGACAGTGGCCATTAAGTGAATAACTGGAATGAAATCCAGAGGGTTCATGATCATTCTACTTTTAGGAACTGGAGCTGTGAATGTCTCATCCTCTCAGTAACATTTTTTTGTGCATTACAAAGGGACTTTTTGTCTCTTTCCTTGTAGTACCAAACTATTGCATAGGCAGTGAGATGAAGGCAGGTTAAATTCAGATATTAGCAATAAATTCTTTACTATGAGGGTGTTGAGCCCTGGCACAGCTTGCCCAGAGAAGCTGTGGAAGACCCTGGAAATGTTCAAGGCCAGGTTGGATGGGGTCTTGAGTAACCTTGTCTAGTGGAAGGTGTCCCTGCTCTTGGCAGGGGTTGGAACAAGGTGGTCTTTACAACCCAAATAATTAAATTAATGAGGAGCTCAGTCTCAATGCAAGGAGGGATACATTTTTATAATGAAGGTGTATCCTTAAAACATCTACAGGTTGTAGGTGACTCTTGATCAGTTCCCACAGAGCCTCTGACATGAGAACTGGGAGCTCTCCCTGCTCAACAGCCAGCACAGAATCAATTAAATTGATTTTCGGCCATTATGATGTGAAAGTGAGTACTCTGAATATTGCTTTTAAAGTTTATAACTACATCTGCAAAGATATTGCTATATGATGATTTCAAAAGGAAGTAGGAGTTTAAATACCTTTCTGGTTTGGCCTTCTTTGTCTCACTTTCTTTCATGTAAAATTGAAACAAATGTACTCACTACCTTCCATAGCTGTTGAAATGGAAAATACATGCCACTTTAAAGAAATGAAATCCCATGAATGCTATGATGCCATTTCTGAGAAAAAAAACAAAAACAAAAACAAACAAACAAACAAACAAAAAAAAAAACAAAAAAAACCTCAAAAAAAAAGCAAAAAAACCCCAAAACAACAACAACAAAAAAACAACAACAACAAAAAAGAAACAAAAAACCCCACCAAAACAAAAAACCAAAAACAAACAAAAAAAAAAAAAAAAAAAAAAAAAAAAACCCCCCCAAAAAAAAAAACCAAAAAAAAAAAAAAAAAAAAAAAAAAAAAAAGAGGCGCAAATAACCTCTAATTAGGTAAGAATGAGCACTTTCAATTCTTGTACAAGTTTTGAATATTTTTGACACTTCTGTCCTATCCTGTCCCTGTTGATGTTCTGCTCTCAGAAAATTTTTAGTTTTGATGTCATGACTACAGTGTTTCAACTTCACCAGACTTATCTGAAGCTGGTAGTCAAAACTTTGTATCTCTTTTATTTAACAAGAAAAAAAAAAAAAAAAAAAAAAAAAAAAAATCTCCC
>NW_024508877.1:438211-484735 GCF_017590135.1 Pyrgilauda ruficollis | reverse complement strand
AAAGCGGGTAGTAAAAACTTTTTTTTTTTTTTTTTTTAAAAAAAAAAAAAAAAAAAAAAAAAAAAAAAAGAAATGTCTCCTGATATTTTATAAAAACAAAAGCAAATATAATCACCCAACTACAAACAAAACCAAATCCCCCAAAAACAATAACTGGAAAAATTAAGCTCAAACCCCCCCAAAATGCCAAAGTTTGAGTAAACACTTTCAACTGAGTAAAGTCCACACATGCAACTGCATGGAGCTGAATGTTACTTTACTCACCCCTCATGGAAGAGCAACCAGAGCAGATCTGATTCAGATCCTAGTGCTCAAGCTTAACAAGGATTTCAAGTGTAGGCATGAAACTCTGGTAGTAAGGTTACCCAAATCCTCAGTCAGGTCTGGCCAGTACTTCCTGCCAGGTGGAGAAAATAAACCACTTCTGCATTATCTCTTAACAGAATCACAGAATCAGGGAATAGCCTGAGTTGGAAGGGACCCACAAGGATCACAGAATCCAGCTCCTGGCCCTGCACAGGGTAGACCAAAGAATCCCAGACTGTGCCTGAGAGCATTGTCCAAAGGCTTCCTGAACTCTGTCAGGCTTGGTGCTATGACCACTGCCCTGGGGAGCCTGTTCCAGTGGCCAACAGCCCTCCATGAGAAGAACCATCTCCTGATCTCCAGCTAAACTTCCCTGACACACTTAGCTTGATGACAGAGCAATCCATCTTTTGAAGTTTTGGTTGGCATTTAATGGCTATTCAGAATGAATAAGCAAATATCTGTGTATATGAAACAGCTGGTTTTTTTTTTCAGAAGCCCAGTTTCTGATTTTTTTAATAATTTTTTTTCCCCCAAATTCCTGCACTTCATCGAAGGAGAAAGCAGTGTGGTCATCTACTCTTTCCGACTAAGGGCAGATGAAAGCTCAAAGAAATCTGGAAAATGGTGCAAAGGTCTTGTAGTTTTCAATTAATTTATCTTAATTAGGAATCTAAAAGTTAGTGGTGTGATTAGGCTCACGGATTAAGACATCTAATTTTAGATGTCCGCATGCAAGATAAATGGCCAGGTACCCATTAAAGAGAGTAGAGGTCTAGTCAATACAATTAGTGGTTTAGAAAGAGATGAAGCAAATATCTATATCTGGTCAACCAATAGCTCTCCAAGCTTAGACACCTAGCTCATATGCAAACACCTAAATTTAGATATATAGTGGCTTGAGTCAGTTTCCTGAAAATAGAATTCTGACAACACTTGAAGTGTCCTTGCATTTTGGAGACACCAACACAGAGCTGGCCTACATGGAGCAGGACTTTAGGGAGACGTTTGGGACTGCCTGCCACTGGCAGCCAGGTGTGGTGCCCTACCACCTTCTTGTGGTCTACTGAAAAGGCCCTCCAACACTGAGCTTAACCTGGGACTTTCAGCTGCTCATGTAAAAAGTGGTAACCTCTCGAAGTGCTCCAGTCAGAGACAGCTAAAAGGGCTGTCAGGTACCACATATTATCAAAAGGATGCTGCACCAGAAAATAGAGGTTGATCAGAGTAGGCAGGGACTAAGTTTAAGAAATTGCATTGAGCTCCAGTTGTTAAGCTCATTGTGTGGGTCTTGTTTTCATAGTCAGTGGAAAGGAATACAGAAGGAAGCTCACCTCATTCTAAGATAAAGGTCAAAGGCAGGTCAGATCAATTGTCCTCCAGATTTCACTCTGCTGACGCTGAAGAGAAACCAGCATAGCTTGTCTTTGTTTCTAGTTTGGGAGACAGAGCTGTTAAAAATGCAGGTTGCACAGGAGTCCATGTAGCATCCTAAGCAGCCAGGACCCATCATCCTTCTAACAAAATATTCAGATATACCATATGCATTTATACTGTCACTATATGCCTTTCAAACTCTATTACCAACAACTGACTGAAGAGACTGACACACGATGTGTATTACAAACATCTATATTGGGATGGAATCCCTGGCAACAGTGCCCATCAGTATAAAACAAACCACCACATCTTGCAGTCCTGAATAAGATCCAGTGCAGAGATAGCATATGACAAATTTGCAGACAGCTTGTTTATGACCAACAGACTATTTTTTTCTGTTTGCTTTACAAGCTAATGTGGTTATACTGCATGGAGCTTTTCTCCCAGAATGATCCCAAAGCATTTCATAAATTGAAAAGATGCAAAGGAGCTGGGGGCAGAAGGAGAAGGAGGAGGAAGAAAAAAAGTTTCACTTCTGCTGGGAAAATGAAGCAGTTTTTTCCAGGTGAGGAGTCTGGCAGTTAAAATTGCTTACAGGACATTGGCAGCAGATATCATCTCTGAGCAACTTCAAAAGATTAGTTCTTCTGAGATGTAAGGTTGGATCTTTTAGTTATGTGATGTGGCACAGACTGGAGGGGTAGGGCCAGAGGCATTTGCTGGGCTTGATTTCCCCTTTGATTTCCCCCTAAGCAATGGGTCTGATTCTCATTGCACCTTAGAACAAGTTCAGCTAGTGAAGGGAAAGAAATTCCCAGAAAACCATTCATGCTTACTGCTAAAGCCATATGCAGAGGAAATCGTATGCTTTGTACTATTGACCAGAGGTTATTTCTCATTTATATGTAGAGTACAATGCATTACAGTTTATGTTTCACTATGCAAAATCCCATCTTCAGGCTAGAAATCTCTGTGTAAGTCCTACTTCTTCACACTAGCTACACTGTCTTTCCTAGGGTTGTGGCTGAGCATGTTTCAGTCCATGTTATAGTTGGTTAACTAAATTTTACCTGCTGTTTTACTGCTTTTTACAAGTACTAAGCCTAATGATTGCTTGGAATTGGCAGAGTCCCTTTTTCCTTTTGGTCTGAGTGTTTTGTTCACTGGCATCATTGCACCAAGAGCTCTTACATCTGCTCTCAGAACAGAGATAATCACTGAGTTCATTAATGCCAGATACTGCGTTAGGCATGGTCTTTCAGATTCAACAAATGAAGCAAGAAGACCTCTTCCTGCAACAAAAATAACAAGGGATTAGCAATCCCAAGAGACAGATGCATGACAGGCAAAAGGGGTTAGCTGTCTGGCTCAGAGTGTGGTTCTTCAAACCCAGGATTAAAGAGCTGTGTGTGCAGCCCGTGTGGTGGGAGGCTGGGCAAAACCAAACTGGATCCAGAGCAAAATCAAAACCGCAGTTTAAAGTTTAAGCTTCAGTTTAAAGTTTACTGGAGATGGAAGCAGGTATTTAGAAAGAAAGTAAATGCTGCAGATAGGCTCGCTGCCTGTAGTAAAATGAAGTAACTTCCTCCATGTATTGTGTACAAGGCTTCTTGTAGGACAGCTGCATTCTGCCACAGTGTTCTCATCCTGCCACATGTGAGCACCCCACCCAGAAGACAGAGGCTGGTGAACTTCTGATTGACACTTGCCTGTCAGCTGTTGCAGAAACTGGAGCAGATCTGATGGAAGGAAACCTCTTCTATTTCCAGGGAAGACCGTGTAGTGTCCGAATTAAAATAAATATTACTCAAACGGGTCATTGATTTAAAGCTGATGCCTCAGCTTCATTCCAGAGCTCCAGCCCAGAGCCTGCAGTTTGGCTCAGCCTGACAGTCCCCTCTCTCCATGGGCAGCTTTGGTCACCCACCTGGCAGCTCCTCCTGCTTTGTCCTGGGTGTCCCCAGCCTCTCACCACGCACAGCCTCCAGGAAGCACCAGCTCCTCTCTCTGCTCTGCTCCCACCGCTGCTGCAGCGGGAAATGTTATTGCTCTGGTGACATTTCCTTGCGCAGGCTGACATTTCCCTTTGGAAGAAGCTACTCACTTTACAGTCCCTTTTATTTATTGTTGCTTTGGCTCGTGGGCCACTATAGAGGTTATTTTAACATAGCTGTAATTAAGGATCTATGATGATAAAGTCCTTTAAATAGGGGTCTGCTATTTTTATTCTACTGTAAAAATTACATACAACCAAAGGGATTGTGAAAACCGTAAATACGGACATGGTTGTGATTCAGAACTCAGGAACAGTGGTATAAATCACAATAAAAACCACTGTATTTAGGAGAGTCATACTGCTGTAAATTAGGAAAAACTCTATATAGTATTAAGCATTCTAAATGTACAAATTTTGAAATACTGTGGTAGAAAAGTACCATCTTTTTTTTTTTTTTTTTTTTTTTTTTCAAGGTGGATACAGAAGCTCCAGGGTCGTATTCCAAACCAACCTGGTAAAGAAACTTTTTTTTTAAATATTTAGGATAATAATTTTTGACTAAGATAATAATTTTTTTGACTAATGCAGTAAGATTGGTAGAAGTCTTAGCATAATGGTTATTTGTTGTTTTTGCACTTCTATGTTGAAATAGAAAACTACGGAGTTGGAAAGAAGGAAAACATCAATATGAAACTGTTTTCATTATTTGAATTTTTTTTCTCTCAAATATGAATACACAAAATGAAATGTACCACAAAAGGATCACTGAAGAAAACATTCAAATAAAAAAGTTGAACTTTTTCTTTTATTTGAAGATGTAGCAAGAAGGAGAAGATTAATCTTTCAAGGGAATAACAGAAATGATATTTTGGAAATTGAAAGCTATAATGTTTCATTTTAAAATATGCCAAAATGTGGTATCATAACAAAATCGAAAATTGACACTAAAACTTTATTTTTATTCAGATGACTTTTTTTTTTTTCATAAAGACAGAATAAAATAAAAAAAACACGTTTACAAGTAACAAGTAATAGGACGAGAGGAAATATCCACAAACTGAGTCAGGGGAGGTTTAGATTTGATGTTAGGGAAATGATTCTTCATCAAAAGGGTTGAGAAGCATGGGAACAGTGTGTCCAGGGTTGAGTCACCATCCAGTTGTGGGGCTTAGGGACATGTGAGCTTGGCAGTGCTGGGTTTGCTGTTGGACTTGATGATCTTAAAAGTTGTTTCCAACTTAAATGACTCTATGATCCTGCAAAATATTTTTTTATGTGTCTTAGAAATTCCTTCTAAATCCAGATTATTTAGTAACTGTTCATAAAAATATGTTTTTGCTTTCTAGAGAACAACATAAGATGTAAAATACTGAATTAAGTAGTCTTAGAATATTTAATACACAAATTATGGTGTCCTCATGACTTATTTTGTATCACTTATTACGCCTTGATTAATAAATTTAGTTTAAAAGAAGAAGTGATGCAATACATGTTGCAATCATTTAGCTACTTATAGAATATATTGGTTGGGAGACATCTTTTGAAACCTCTAGTCCAGCTGCCTATTTAAAGTAAGAAGGTATTGTGTTAGGCCAGGCACGTTTTTACCTGCCTGGTCTTGAAAGCATCCAGGGATAAAAACTCCTTCAATTTCCTGTGTGATTATCTCCAGGGCTGCACAGATAGCAGATATTTTCCTACTGTTCTGCCTGGACTGATCAAGTTGCACTTCCAGGGGATATTTATAATTTCCTTAATATTTTCTAATATTTTCAAAATAAAATTTAACATTAATAGAAGAAATTCCACATTCCCCTGTTCTTTGATGCTTTTGTGCACTATACAGTAAATCATATGTCAAAATGAAATAAAATAAAATAAAATTTAAATATAATATACTACTATTGAAACTTTCTCTTATTTGATTGGAAAACATGTAAAATAGAGAATTCTAGACAAATTTTTACTGAACTTTGTAAGGTTTCATCAGTTTCTCTTTAGGTCATTTCAGGGGGTTTTACACCAGGTTAGCTCAGGATTTGTAATCTCAGGCAGAAGTTCTCAGGCTTAACCCAGTTCATTTTTCGGGAATATATTGAGTTTTTCTAAATCCTTGGCAAGTTGACTCCTTGAGTACATATAAAGTGAAACAGGCTAGAAACAAGGAGAACTGATGCAAGTGTTTTCTAGTGTTACTGAAAACCATGAGATATTTGCACAAAACCAAATATAAAAAAATGTTGGTTACATTTATCACCTTTTACATGTTTTTCATCTCTTCAGTCTAAGCTTCATTCTTTTGAAAATATATTCTCCATGTGCCTCAAAGGCTTTTCACAAAAGTAGAACTGGTCATTGTAAATTCTTATTGAAATCCTGATCCATACACTCTTAAATCAAAGATTTATTCCTGTAGAAGTTGCTAGACAATTTTACCTCAGCTGTAAAGTCTTTGGTGTCACCATTGCACTATGTGTTTGGTCTGGGTATAACTCAGAGGAGACTGAGACCTAACTGGGTCCTGACTCCAGCCATAACCATATTCCTGTCATGATCTAATGTTTAGTGTTTCTTTATAACCTTGACATCAATTGTTTCAAATGACTTACCAAGAATTCTGGAAAAAAAAAAAAAAAAAGTGTGGAAAATGCATTGTTTATCTTAAAGACCATTCTGAAATCAGTATCCTGTCTAATGCAGTGAGAAGGCAAAGAAGAGGCTGCTCTTAATAGCACTTCAAATTAAAAATTTGAAATGTAATAAATACAACCTTTCATTGAAATGGCAACCCTTAATAGTGAACACTTATAAAAAAATAATTAAACAGCTAGACTAAATATCATAGACACTGAATGAATTTTTAAGCAATTTTTGAACAAGAATGTATTCCTTCTTTAAATATGTACAAAGAAATGAATGCAAAGTTGATACACTTTTTTTTTATTATTATTTATTTCTACACTTTATGTTTTGCTTTGGAAAAAAATTAAAAAATCAGATCTGCTGGAAGCCTCAGTATAGTGACCACTCTGAAAACACCAAATCCAGGTACTGAGAAGGGACTTGTGCTTGATCACAGAATCATAAAGTGGGTTAGGTTGGAGGGACCACAGTGGGTGATCCCAGAGCTCATGGCACAGGATGCATCCAGAATGGGATATCTCCAGTGAGGGAGACTCACCCTCTCTGGGCAGTCTGTCCCAGTGCTCAGTCACTGCACAGTGAAGAAGTTCTTCCTCATGTTGGGATGGAACTTTGTGGCATCTGCTCCTGCCCATTCCCTCCTGTCCCATTGCTGGGCCCCGCTGAGCAGAGCCTGCTCCATCCTTGGTGCCCTCCCTGCAGACCCTGACAGACAGGGATGAGGTTCCCTCTCAGCCATCTCTGGGCAGCCCCAGCTCCCTCAGCCTTTCCTTGTAACAGAGGTGCTCCAGCCCCTAATCATCCTTGTAAGCTCTCCACTGGAATTGCTCTGAGAGCTCCATGTCTCCCCTGTCCTGAGCAGCCAAGAGCTGGACACAGTGCTCCACATGGCACAGGAGGGTCAGGATCACCTCCCTGACCTGCTAGCAATCCTCTTCCTCAGGCATCCCAAAGAACCATTGGCCTTCCAGCAGGGAACACTGCTGGCTCAGGGACAGGAGGGCATGTTCTTGTCCACCAGGACCCCCAGCTCCTCCTACACAGAGCTGCTTCCCCAGAGTGTACTGGGGTTCTGGGACATGGACTCCATGGCATTATTCTTCCCCAGCACTGCACAGCACTCTGGGGTCATCAGCAAACAAAACAAGAAAAAGAAAACAAAAAACAAACAAACAAACAAAAAAACCCAAAAAACAAACAAACAAAAAAAACCACAAAAAAAACAAACAAAAAAACCCAAAAAACAAACAAACAAAAAAAAAAAAAAAAAAAAAAAAAAAAAAAAAAAAGAAAGAAAAGAAAAAGAAAGAAAAAAAAAAAGAAGAAGAAAGAACACATATTCTTAATAAATATGTTTTGCAATGGCATTAAAATCACAACAAAGCAGAGCCATCTGGAAATAATAGAAGGATACATAGTCTGTATAATCATCATCCCTAATATCTGTTTGTCTGCTTGTAATGAGAAAAGTAGCAAGTGTCTAGCAGCATATTAAAACTCATGCCACACTTGTGGAGGGTACATAGGTTTCCTGGAATAATTGGTTGAGAAAATGGCAGCAGTCCCTTTATTTGAGACATTGTGGCTAACAAATTCAAAACTCTAGCAGCACAGCTCACATTTTATTAATCTGTTTGAGTTTAATTTTCTAGTTCCTTTGTGTATTGCTTCCCATTTTTTTCTCTGTATTTCATTAAAAATCAAAGAAACAAAAAAAAACCCACAAAACACCCAAATCAGACAAAAAAGACTCAGAAAGGGTATCTAGATCTCTATCATTTAATGTTATTTACATGTATATATATTTAAAGTAGAATATTTATCCTTAAAATTGGAAGACAGCTTTGCGAACTGTAAACCCTGAAACTAAAGTTCTGATGTTGTACCTGGTAAAAGTTATGTTACTATTGCATCTCTTTAGGGATATAAAACGTATCCTTATTTACAAGAAAGGATATTTCTGTGGGGTGCTTCTCATAATAAAAAGACAAGTTGCATTTCCTTGTTCCAACTGGAAAGCATGAAAGACTCTTGAGACTGCAGCTTTAACATCTGGGCCAGATTAGTTAGCTCAGCTTTATCCCTGTGCTAACTACATCCACTTAGCTTTTTGTCATCTCAGTGCACATCAAGAGACCCCTTCCACTGACCTGTATCATGTCAAGCTGCACAAACCTGGGCTGAGCTGTCTTTTTAGTAAGAAATAAAACTCCAGCCAAAACAGATCTGGAATCAAAAAACCAAACAAAATTATCTTTTCTGATTTTGAAGATATCAAGCAATGGAGAAAACACTGTTTCCCTGAGTAGTTTGTGACTCTGGTTAATCATCTCCTCCGTTGTGCCTAATTTCTAATTTGAATTTGTCTGGCTTCAGCTCTCAGCCATTAGTTCTTGATGTGCCTTTCCCCACTAGATTAAAGAGCCCATTAATACCCAGTGTTCTTCCCCTGTGAAGGTACTGATACGCTGTACTGCAGCCACCTCTCAGTCTTCATTTTAATAGGCTGAACAGATTGAGCTCTTTAAGTCTCTCTCTGTGAAGCAGTTTCTCTGGACCTGAAATCACTTCCATGGCTCTTTTCTGCACCCAGCTCATTTTTTTTAATAAACTCTTTGTTTTTATTCATGCAGATGCCACAATTGTATTCTAGTCCTCTATGAATGCTGAACACTGAAACGGAATATTTTCTTCACTCTTTCCTACTTCTTCCCTTTTTATGCAGCCTAGCATCACACAACCTTCTCTTCTATCAGTGCCTCACTTAAAATCATTGTTTACACTTAACCTTTTCAAAGTCTTCAGTTTCCAGTGTCCTGTGCCTGGATATGATTGCATTTAAAGAACCAAACACAACAAAACAAAGAAAAGAAATAAAAAACCCTAAAAGTCATGGATGGCAGAGACCACTTTACCAAGAAGCCCACATGCCTTTGTATGGCTGCTTGGGTATTGGTAATATTTATCCTTCAATCAGCTAAAGGAAGGACAAACATTGTGTCATCTGCACATTTCACCAGTAATGACTTTATATTTCCTTCCAGTTCCCTGTTTAAAATGTTGATGAGCACAAAACTGTTTTCTAACCTTTTCATATTCACTGATGATTCTCTATTGATAAATTTGCTTTTTCACAGCTGTCAGTTAATCATCTGGCAGTACGGCACAGAGTGTGTGTGTGTTGATGATGCTCTGAAATACATGTCTTTAATCAAAATGGTGTGCTGAAATAAAGAATACTTTAATGTATAATGTAGTAGCAGAATTATTCTTATCAAGCCACCTGTAAGCATCTCCAAACATTTAACCAGGTTTGCTTTATGTAACCTATTTTCGATAAAGCAGTATTATTATTGTTATTGTTGTTGTTGTTACTAATTATTGATCATAATCTACCAATTTTCAACCAATTATATACTATTCAATTTTCTATTTTCTTAAGTGTCTGGTAAATTTTTCCATTGTCTTACACAGAATTGAGATCTTATATATATATATATATATATACAATGGAACAATAGTGTTATTTTTTTAGAATCCTGTGAGAGTTTTCTGTTATTTTGTTTTTCCTTTTTCTAAAAACAAAAATAATACAAATTCACATTAACAGGAAGATGGGCACTTAGGGCACATGTTCATATTCCTGATATGAGAATTTCAATCCCATGATCTGTAAATGTCCATGTCTAGAAATAATATTTCTCTATCTTTATTGGTTGCTGCTGGACTGAAAAGTGCTTAATTGACCTCATCTGCTACAAGTACTTCATATTGCCTGTTTCAAATATGAAAGCTAACTTTTCATATAAAATATATCCTTTTTTTCATCCTTATTATCTTTTTTTTATTGCTACTTAGTAATGGAAATATTCCACTCTTCAAATCTTTTTTCTCCTAGTATACTTGATAAATGAATCTTTTGCTTGTTTTGTTTTTATTGTTCTGAGCCCTGCGAGAAACATAATTTTACTTGAGACCTTTATAAATTTTCTTTATATTTTAGTTTCTGTTCCAGACAAGCCAGAATACTCATAACTGATATTTTGTTAACATACTGTTAATATTGGCTGTAGCAGGTTCAGATGAACTTCCGTTTATACTAAGCACTTGGGATATTTCCATGATTCAGCCAGTCCAGATAATAATTTTTCAAGCTTTTCAACTGCAAATATTGTAACATGCAAAAGAGTAGTAGTTATGACTGTGGTGGTTGTGTAGTGCAAAACATGTTCTAAAATTTAAAAAGTAAGTGGATATCTATGGTGAACAACCCTGCTGGTTTTTTTTTTTTTTAATTTATATTTTTGACCAAAATTATATATGTGACTTTTGTCTTATATTTGGCATTTTTTTCCTACTTAGACCAACAAAGACAAAAGATTTAGGGAATTAACATCTATCAATGAGTGGCATGTGCTTGGGTTATTGGACACACCCATTGATAAGGATATGTGGAAAGCTAAAACTGACTTGCTCATGGCATTTTGCACAAAGCAGTCTCAGTTTCTATTCCAGATAGGTGCCAAGTCAGTTTGGCTAAATAGGGAATACCTCCACATTCCAGAGGAGCTGTGGATACCCCAGCACTGGAAGTGTTGAAGCCCATGTTGGATGGAGCTCTGAGCAGCCTGGTTTGGTGGAACGTGTCCCTGTCCATGGCAGGGGTTTGGAACTGGATATCCTCCAAGATCCCTTCCAACTTAATTATATTATTCTGTGATCTCTTCATGATTCTTTCTCATCACCAAGCACTGTGATTCCTGTGAGGGTCATGTATAAATATTAAAAAAAGGATTTGCATTAGCTAGCAGGGAAAAATCAGAAAGAAGTCTGAACATCTCCTGAGACCTGTATTGATAAACATGTTGAAGACATGGCCATTTTTGCAAGAATTTGACCCTTATTATTATCATCACAGTATTTTCCCTTTAAATTGCAATATCCTATGATACCAGTTCTTGGGCCTGGGTACTCAAGAAGTTTAGGGTCGCTTTAATTTGCTGTGGTAATTGCTTATATTTTTTTCCTTTGTTCGAACACAACTTTCATGTCTTTGAGAGACAGGAGATGGTGAAATATGTAAGTATTGAAAAACCCTACCCCCAAATGCTCAAAACTACCCAAACCCAATTAACAGTAGTCTGAACAGGCATTTATTATAACACTTTGAAATATCTACCTGGTATATATTTTCTTTCCCTATGCATATAGATATACATATCTAGATGTATCTGCATGTACTTTTAGATACGCATGCAAAAAAATATGTACATGCATATAAATAACTTCAGATCGAATATGCATCAGCCTGATATCTCTCCCCTTCTCTCTACTGTTCAGATAAGAGTAGAAACACATCTGTTTTCCTGAAGCTGTGCTTCTCAGATTGCTCAGGGAAGACTATAAAACCTGGGTTTCTTTCAAGCTGTCTGTGTGAAGGGCTGTCTGAGGGACTGCAAGAACACAGTCCACACTGACAAAGTAACAAGTGAAAGGGAATGAAATGAGTGGTGAGAGAAAAGGTACAGGAGGTATCTGTCATTTCACCTTACAGAGTCTCTCTTGATATTTCTGCTTTTTATATTCTCAGCCTTAACATGTCTTGAACTTTTGTGGAAAAACCCTATGCAAAGTGGGAACTTGCAGCACACACGTGATAAATGGGATGCCTCTCAGGAACATAAATCTGTGCTGGTGCATCCTGATGCAGAATTGGTGTTGATGCTAACATGTCATTTTCCCAAATGCTTCAGAGTCCTTTGGGCCTGCCATGGAGGTAAGGATTTATCTTCTAATCTCAAAACCACTTTTCTCTGTCTGGATTAGCCATGAGCAGGAAAGTCATTAACATTTATGAACTGGGGATTAATAACACTCCAGAGCATGTTATGTGGTCTGTTTATGCCCTGGTCAGCTCCTTAACCTATGTCAGAGATAGGGAGGGAAAAAATGGTAACACAAACCCCTACTCACTTGGAAATTTAACTCAATCACAAAATAGCTGAGGTTGACAGTGATCTCTAGAGATTGCTTGGGCCAGCTCCCTGATCAAAGCAGGGTCAGATTAGGTCCAGAGGGATTTTGAGTATCTCCATGGATAGAGACTATGCAACTTCTTTAAACAATTTATTGCAATGTTTGATCACACTCACAATTAAGAAGTTTTCTTTATGTTTAAATGGAATTTCCTGTATATTCTTTTGTGTCCATTGCTTGTAATGCAAACATGCCGAGGGTTCGTTTTCCCATCATTCAGATTTTAAATAGTACTGATCCTCATTAAAGACCCGGGATATACCACTGGTAAGAGGCCTCCATGGACTTTGCTGATCACCAACTCTTTAAGAAAAGAAGTTAAGCAGATTTCAGACAACTTCACTGTCTATTTAACTGGCCCACATTTGATCAGTTAGTGGAATAGTTTTGTCATAGGTTTTGACATAATCAAGAAAAACAAAGATTCACAGCTCTTCTCTTTTTCACCAAAATATTCCTTTCCCTTAGATGGTTATCAGGTTTGTCAGACATGATTTCCCCTTTTGTAGGTGTGTACTGACTACTCCAAATCACTTCCTTGTCCCTTATGTGTTTCCTTCCCTGAGTATTTTCTCCGTCATCTCCGCAAGGATTGACATAACATTAGGCATTCCACAGTTCTTTAAGTCCCCTTGGTTGTTTTTCTTGCCTGCAAGGGTGGTGTTTGCTTCCTCATGAACCCCCCCCCAAATACCATGACATTTCAAAAATCATTTTAAAAGTGGCCTCACAATGGCATTGACCAGGACCTCAACATTTGCAAGTGCATTCCATCAGGTACCAAGTTCTTGTGTATGTTCAGTTTATTAAAATGTGCTTCAAGATGTTCCTCCTTCACCAAGATTAAATCTTCGTTCCTCACACTTTTCTACTGCTCCTGGTGTTGCCTCAAGAGCCTTGGAATTCCTGATGTTAAACCTCACCATTAAAAAGCAAACCAGATAAAGTGTTGAATACCTCAGGCTTCACCATTTTGCAAATCCTTCAATCCATTCAGAAGCAAACTTAAACTTTCTATAAATTCTCCTTTTTTTTTTTTTTCTTTTTGTCCTTGATGTCTCTTGCCAGAATCAACTCCACTGAGTTGCCTTTCCTGGCATCATTCATATGAAATCAGTCTCTGTACTCTTCCCAGGTCACCAGATCGCTCATCAACTTTTTCTACACTTACTTTCATATCTTGAGTTTGTCAGGTTAGTTTCCACCCATGCAGGATTTTTTATGCCTTTTCTTGTTTTTCTGTTAGTTGAGATGAGCTATTTTACTGCTTGGCCTTTGGAAAATCAACCAGCTGTACTAGACCTATTTTCACTTCAGGTCTGTATTTAATGGGATTCATTCAAGCAGATCCCCAAACAGATCAAATTTTGCTGACTCAAAATCCAGACTTGTGATCCTGCTGTTAGTTTTTTTGACTTTCTCTGATGGTCCCAGACTCCACCATCTCATAGTCAGTCTATGATTAAAGAATCAGTCCTAGAAACAATGAATGAGAAGTATTGAGCTTTCTGTTGTATGCTAGTGCTGGACCTCTTCTGAGATACTCTAGCAGAAATTATTATGAGCCCGATACAAAGGACATGGAGGTCAATAAGAAGATTTTCAGACTTTATGCTCTACAGATTACATTTGATGACCTTTTTTTCAACACAGAAAATAGAGGACATCAAATTCAATCATTAAAAAGCAAACACAAATCTAACAAATCAAGAGTGTTCTGATTGTAAAGACTAAAAGCCTGATGAGTTGTTGAACTCCCTGCTGCAGGAACATTTGAAGATTAAATATCTATATAGGTTCATAAAAAGCCCTTCATGAAAGAAAAAGCCATCAAGGCTAACATAAAAAGGCCATCCCTTATCTTAGAAATCTCTGCACTGCAAATTGCAGTTAACATTGGAAACTGAAAAAGTATTCTGATAAAATGCCACTATATGTTTATCTTACCTGGGCATCCACCAATTGTCAGTATTAAAGAGGCTACTTAGTTTGATGAATAGAATATTTCAAAATATTGTCACAGAGTCCTGCTGGTGTAAGCTTCTAAGTTGCTTAGGGCAAAGCATTTGAAATGACTGGGACATTTGCCACTGTTTTCAACTGAGTTGAAATTCAGCTCTGAACAATTCATTTCAGCAAATATCTCATATTTTGATCTTAGCAGAAACCTGTGGATCTCTATCCATTATGGCACTGTGGGCCAAATTTGCAAAATGTTTTAAAATTACTAAAAGGATCTGTTTTTCAAAAAGAATTACATTTGTGATGGTTTTTGGGCACCTGTCTCATAACTATAATCTGAAATTCCAAAGAGAATGGAAAGAGAAATAGTCCTACTCCTTACAACATATGTTGTAAGTAAATATAATACAAGTTCTTTAAAGAGTAAATATATTTCAAGTAAATATAATGCAAGTTCTTTAATCCTCGCATTTATATATGTATAAAATGAAGGAATAATCCCATTCTGAAGTGGTTTGCTGCTTTTCTTTTTAGTGCTTCTTTTATATAAGTAATTTTGTTGGTCCAGATTAATTTCTGGTGCAAGTCTACAAAAACCTCTGCATCAACAGAAGGGATAGATTTGTTGGGTAATCTTCTTCCATTCCAGTCAATGATAAGCCCAGCACTTTACTCACTGTTTCTTTTTGTGAGTTAATACACAGTATTGAATTTCCTCTTTGTATTCTCATTCTTTCTTTGTGTAGGCATTTGTTTTTTTCTTTTATTTTTTTTGTTAGTTTCCTTGGGGGATGAAGCAAAGGCATCATTACCAAGAATGCATTCAAAAACCTTAAAAAAAAAGAAAAAAAAAAAAAGAAAAAAAGAGACTGTTTGTCCTTGTTTTGAGCAACATTTTATAGCTAATAATTACTGTTTTATGGATGGATAGGATATTGTAATTATTAGTAGTCAGAAGACAACGTATAATTATAATGTAGTAAATTGAAGACAAGAAAGGGGAGACAGAAAGGACAGAATAGAGTAGCAAAGAGAGAGTAAGGACAAAGACAAAAAGAGCAATGGACCATATCTTTCACTGCTGTGAATCACACATATGCTTTTATTAACAGAGACTAGTTTCTGGTCCTACTTGCTATTGTGTGAATCCAAAATCCTTACAGGATTTATTTTGTTTAATTGTGGTTTTGTTGTTGTTTTGTTACATCTGGGGTCAAGATGAGGATGGCGTGGGAGGAGTCAATGGCACGTCCTGCTGTACTCTGAGACACTGTCCTGTTCTCTCTGCTCTGTTGGCTGAGGATAGCACTGACATTTTCAGTTTTATTTAGCATGTACTAAAAGCTAATACTAAATCCAGCTCTGAAACTGACCTGAGAAGTCACATAGTTGTCACCTGGCATTGTATGCTTTTAGTGGCAGGATAACAGCAGTCAGACTTCTGTTATATTGCTCCAAGCGGGTGTGGGGTCTGGTCCAGAACAGCAGAACTAGGTGCTAAGCAATACAAATAACAAAATAATTCTCGAGTTTTGAGGCAAATTATAGCAAGAAAAAGATCAAAATAAGACACACAGAACCCTTCCTGTCCTGTTAAAACATTCTCGCTGTAATATTTTCTCTGCATTTATTTGCTGAAGAAACAGAATATATAACTTTGACTATATGTCTGCCATGAATACTTCACACCATTCTAAGATGTATGAGATAAATCCTGTGGTAACACCTGCTTTTGTCCATGGATCCCAGAGATAGTCTAGATACTTTCTTAGAACTATTCACATCTAACAGTAGATTACATAAAACCTACTTCATGTATCTACAAAATTGCTCACTCATGATTTGACCAATTTACTTTGAAAAGTAGAACCTGGCTGCAAATGTATTTTTTGTTTCACAGAAAATTACATTATTCCCATAATTTTCACTCTTTTTAGTGGGATAATAATGATAGGAGAAATGTGAAATTTACTCAGGAATGTAAGCCTCAAATAAAATAATAATGATTTTTATTTGAAACCTGCTTTTTCAAAGAAAGTGAAATGATTCATTGTAATGCTCATGCTTGATTTTATACACTATGAACATCTTTAAAATGATATACAGAAAAGGCTGTACTGAAATGGAAACATCTGAACATTCTGTTCCATTACAAGCTCATCAGAACAATCTTCTCAGATTTCTTCATAATGGAATTTTATTAGAATTGATAGATTTTCACACAAGCATGCAGTTTTGACAAGCATTTTCTGCAAGAAATGTTGGTAGAGGACATTCTGCCATTTTTATTTAAAAATCTCTGTATTACATTAAAAGAAAAAAAGGGAACCCCCACCAAAAAAATAGCTAGTCAGTTCCCTCTAGACACTTATCTACTATGGTTCTTCTACAGAAAGATTTAATTACTTTGTACCTAAAAATATTTTTCAATTCAAGGAACTTTACCTCATATACATTTTATTCTCAAAACAGCTCCAAAAGACTGGAGTCTAATATATTTGCACTTATCTTCTCAGTAACATGCTAAGATATGAAGATTCTAAATTATTTGGAAAAATGAAATGAGTTTGATGCAGAACTTGGAATGAGGCATCGAATAAGTCACCATTGTACATCCCTGTCTCTCTTTTTCAAAATAAAAGAAAATTCATCTTTTTTGGATAAATGTTACAGCTCAAACATGTGCAGTATAAAGGGAAAGCTATCATGTCAAAGAATTGAAGAAACACTTATGAGGAAAAAAAAAATAGTGGAACATCCCGTTTTTGCTTCTCCTGCATAAATAATGCAACCCAAGGGCAATTAGCATCTGGAGAGTGGTTTCTTGTCACATCAAGCACCACTTCAGCAACCAAATGATACAGACAAGTCCCCATTACAATGGAAAACGCAGTGGGACAAAAGAAAATATTTCACTTCACTAAGTAAAATCCTTGATATAAAGGCCAGCTACAAAAGAGACAATGATCTTTGCTCCTGGACTCCTACTAGCCATTAATGGAAAAGTTCTTCTGAAAACATACACATGCACTTGCAACTCGGGCTCTAATGAGGACTTTGCTGTTTGATGACGACACATCTGGCATGCTTTCAGAACTCTGCAGTCCCAATTATAAATCTGTCCAGCAGGAAGACCCATTACAGATCTGAGCTGTCAGTCCTCCAAAATGAGGTTGAAGAAAAGAAAAAAAAAAAAAAAGAGGCAA
The DNA here is from genome assembly GCF_017590135.1 of Pyrgilauda ruficollis. NCBI lineage: Eukaryota > Metazoa > Chordata > Aves > Passeriformes > Passeridae > Pyrgilauda > Pyrgilauda ruficollis. The sequence continues at coordinate 467,206 of NW_024508877.1, read as the reverse complement.
AGGAAAGGGCTTAGAGATGAAGAAAAAAAAATAAAGGAAGAAAAAAGAAGGAAAGAAAGGAAGCGAAGGCTTCTTGAATGGATTTGCTGGGGGGGGGGGAAAGAAAGAAAAAAAGAAAATAGTGAAGAATAAAATGTCTTTAAAGAAAAGTTGTTCCTAGAGCCCCCATAATGTGACAGAGCTAATTTGTGCTTTTAAAGATCTAAAGAGCCTGCTAGCTGCAGGTGCAAAAAAGAGGTTACTTCTGGCCTGGACTGTGGGCATCAGATAACATAACACAAAAAACTTCTGTCCCCCATGGAAAAGTTAATGAGATCAACTCTTTTAGGATCCCCTAAAAGAGTTCCTTCAAGCTCACCCCATCCACATCTCTTTCTTGCACACAAACAAAAAGTGTCTGGTTGAGTTTAATTGGCCAGCCAATACTTTGATATCCAGGGATTTTTCCTTGTCCTTGGGGTTACTAAGTGTAGCAGAATTAAGCCAACTTGCTGACATAGGAACACCAGTTTTCTTCCTTTTTTGATTTGTTTGTTTGTGTGAATTTTCACTGCTGTTGAAAAATCTAGATTTGGTGGTGAATTTTAATAAATAGCAAATATTTTAAATCTCTTAGCCTTTTCAGTGTGAGGTCTTATCATCATTCCTTGTGAGGACTACAGAACATGTCTAAGCAAGGTTGACATAAGAAGAAGAAATGGCACATATGTTTCATTTATGTTTGTAAGAGGTATAGTATTATGGAACTATTATGGAGCTATTATGTCCAAAATACATTAAACATGCACACTTTGGATCACAACCTGGGGATGACTCCATCACGGGGAGTTGCTCCAAGATGTCCTGTCTGTTGTACATCCATCAAACAATATTCACAGCACAGAAAAACTGAACAAAACAATTCAGCAAAGTTATTCCACATTCCAGAAGCTACCATACTAGTCCTTATTCCAGAACAAGTAGAGATCAGATACATGAAGCAAGAAGAAGTCTATGTAACCTTAAACAGCGGTCTCACATAGGACTGCTGTCTCAGTAGTGTCCTTCAGCACACTGATCACTGGGATGGTTGGTCTTCCCACTTCCAGTTTGTCTCAGTAACTCAAGCACATAAACCCACTGAGAAGGTCTGAACTCAGGACATGCACAAAAAGGATGGACTGCAGGGCATTGAGTCTTGACTGTATATTTTCTGTTCAGCCAGTGTGCTTTCTAAGAGCTTGGTTGGAGGGAACAATACATTCTTGGATGTTCCCCAGCAGGTGAGCTGCAGATCTTGGCCCCCATCCATGCCTGCCTGGAATCTGTGTACAGAACAGAAAGTCTGGGTTAGAACCCATCCTTTCCCAGTAGAGGACTACGGGTATCTTTGTGTGAGTCTCAGGAAGTGTAACAAGTTCTCTGATGCACCAGCCTCACATGATGTTCTTTTTCAACCTTTCTTGTCCAGGTAATCACTCCAACTCAGCTCTCTAGTTTCCCTGCAGCTGCCTTCACAAACTCTGCTCTCCCCTGGCCTTCAAGCACCATGTTCTGTACATCTTCCAGACAGAGAGGAGGATGGTACCCTTTTACTCAGCCCTATTGTCATTTATCCAGGCCATTCTCCCCTCTGTCAGTGGTGCTAAGGGAAATTGCCCCTCAATGTAAGAGGCCTGGCAGTTTAATCTCTCTTCTTTTTCACCTCTTAGGATAATGTGAAAACATTTTCCTTCAGAAAACATGTTTATGCAGTATCAGCATCAAAAAGCCATTTTCTTGTTTTCCCTAATGGCTTTATCAGACACACAGAAACACAATGAAAGATGTTGTTATTCCTTTTCCTTTCCTTGATCTTTATGTTTTCAAGGAAGCATCATTAGTGAGGATAATATTTGTGCCAGAATATATTCCACACATGGGCCTGACACTCTCACTCTAATGTATCACCAAGATTTGGGCTTTTTCCTTGACTAAACTCCCCAGCATTCATCAAAAGCCATTTCAGAAACAAACTCTGTGTCAACCTTCTGCCCTCATTTGGAGGACAGAATGAAAGGATTTATACAGAACTTACAGGGTCCGTGCAGTGGGACTGGGACATGCAGGAGCTGGTAGCATCTGAGTTATCAGACTCAAACTCAGACTTGTTCTTCCTGGAGAAGGAGGGAAGCTGGTCTTTGCCAGCTATGCTGACCACCAGTATGATGACATATGATCTTACTCCAAATGCTGGCAGAAACCTCTACATAATTAAAAAAAACATAAACAGACATCAATTAGAAAACAAGCCAACTCCCACAAAACCTAAACTCCATCCTGGGTTTTTTTGTCCTTTTTAGCCTAGTCCTTTTATCAGCAAAGCTTTTTGCCACTCTAAGTCCCAGCTTTTTTAAAGTGTCAAAATCTATCACTAGGATGACTTTGCTGAGGGGTGCCACTGCCTTTCCTATGCTACTTAGCAGCTGCTGGAGAAAGTATGACTTTAGTCTCACTGAGCAGTCATTTTTTCTGGGAATTATATACCAGTTTGAACCGTCTGAATCTCCATTTCTCTGTGAGACGTTAGCAAGATATGCCTACAGAAAAATCAATATCCAAAGAAGACAACAGTGCACAGCTATGAGGCAGAGACAGCCCATGTCCTCAAGAGTTTAGAGCCCTGCTAGACAATGGAGGCAGAGTGTAAATAAGGACATAGTGTTACACACAGAGCAGTCCCAGGGAGAATTCAGTTCCCTGACTCCCAGTGCAACACTGGTTTCATGCATTAAGGGCATCTCTTTGGAGAACAAATTTCCAGTAGTTTATATTCAGAAACTGCATGTACCTAAAGTTTGTATGGAAGAGTCCAAATAGAGGAGCTTTACTTTTATTTTACTTTGCTAGCTTGCAGTCAAGGGGTTTATTCCTTTTTGGATTGTCACACATGGAGCAAGCAGGTCCAAGTCTCTGCCATCATCTGGTTTATCACCTTCCCCTCCACAGGCTCCCTCTGATCTCTGGCAGCACCCACTCATCCTTGCTTGTATGCTGGTGAGTGTGTATATATGGAATGGGAATGGCTGGCTACCATTTGAGTTTGCTGCAGGAGGTCTCTGTTTCCTTAATTTTGCAAACTTTGCAGAGAATTATGGTGGGGGCTTGTTTTAGGGGGTGTTATTTGCTCAAAGGAAAAGGCTGGAAATGCACATTTTATTTTTGAGCACTTTCTTGGCTGGTCTCTTAAGAAGAGGCTCCTTGAAGTCTTCCCCTCAGCAGTGAGCTTTTCTCTCTGTATATCACCGAGTCCCCTGCTCACAGTTCATCTAGAAGAGAGCGAACTGCTCAGCCTCACTTCATAGCTCTCAGGTCCCAGCTGAGATCTATTCATGAGAAACTCTACAGTACAAATCAAGGGACCCTTAGGGCGCTGTATAAATTCATAACAAGGAATAATCCATTCTCAGCATTGCATGCAATAACACTTTAAACAAACCCCAACAAAACACTGTAGAAAACATTGGGGGAAGGCAGAGCAGCAGGGGAATTGCAGAATGGCGCTGCAGAAACACCAAATCATCCTACCCCCAGTCTTGTCAGGGTCCCTGAGCACCAGGCAGCACAGGCAGGAGCTGGGCTCTCTCCTTCAGAGAGGGGATGCAGGCACTGTGGAGCAGCAGGCTGGGTACCTCTGCTTTGAGGGGGTGCCCACATGAGGAGTGGGATTTTCCCTGGTTTTCTTCAGAGATAAGGCTGGGATTTGGGAGTCCAGTCCAGATCTGGACAATGTTCCTGAGACTTCTCTCTGTCTGTTTGTTAGGTTTTCCTGGGGGAAGAAGTAGGGTAGTTATTCACCTAAATTAGATAAATTAAAAAAAAAAAAAAATTAAATTCTATGGGACCATTACCCAAAATTAAAAGGAAAAATTATGACAGCCCTCAAATTATGCCACAGTTTACCAGGCTCCAGAGTAGCTGCAATTCATTTCTCAGTTAGATCCATTTGCCTCCTCCTGCTTTTCTTGTCTTCTCTGTTGTAACACAGAAATAAAACCTGGTAATGTAACAGGATCTTGGGACATAACTAGGTGACAGGAAAGTTCTATTGTGTAAAGGAATCCTGGAGCAGCTTAAGGCAGAGCTAGGTTTATGCCTTTTACAGAGACCTGTCTCAGATATGGGAAACAACAGATTTTCATTGGTGAGTGGTTAAGAAATGCTATTTCTTCCACTGTGTGGGGCTCATTAAACAGTCTTTGCATGCTGAATTTGTCTAGAATAAACAGGAGCAGCTCAGAGGGGCTTCTAACCTGGCACTGCAGCCAAAACACTTTTGTGATGGCCCACACAACAGCTGAATCTCTCTGAGACAGAAAGCCTGTAGGTCCTTGTTCTTTCACTAATTCTTAGTGTAGCACTTTCAGTGTGTGCACTGTTAATTTGTGCATCTCTGAACACAGCAGGCAGGAAAGCCTGGTTATGGACTAAGACTATGTGCTGCCAAGTGCTAGTCAGTATTTCTAAATATGGAAGATTTTTGTGTGTGTGCTTGAAATATCTCTCATTTTGGGTTTATTAAGCAGTCTATATTCAAACTTGCTCAACTGTCTCTATCCAGACTCAATACAGACAGTTTAATGACAGCACCACTTCAAGAGATTTCCAAGAGTTTTAAAATTTATCTGGGAATGTAAACGCTAAGAATTATTTTCTCTCTGTGTTACCATAATTTATCTTTCCAGACAAAGTTTTGGGGGAAAAAAAAAGAAAATTTGACCCAATGTTTTTAAATCAGTCAAAAATCCCTAAACTAACTGGATTCATAAGACAAAAATGAAAAAAGAAAAAAGAAAGAAAAAAAAAACCAACAAAAAAACAAACAAACAACAAAAAAAAAAAACAACCCACAAGTAAATATTACCAGGCACTAATCTTCAAATTATGAAGCTGGATTAAAAACAATGCACTATTTATTCTTGATTAGCAAGAGAAATCCATGGAGCTTTTACTTTTTGGACAAGTTTATAATAAAAGCATATGGGATTTTGACCAGAATACATGAGTTGTAGATTCTTCAAGTACTGAAAAAAAATGACAACTGGGAATAGCAATGAGGAACAGGCTTTGCCAGCTCTCTAAAAGGTGTCGTAGCTCCCAGGAATTAGGGCAATCCAAGTATAAGAAAACAGCTATAGGGTTTTCTAGGAAAATAGTAGATGGTATCACAGAAACATAGAATGTCCTTGGTTGGAAGGGACATTAAAGATTACTAGTCCCAGCCCCCTTGTTATTGACAGTGTCACCTTGCACTAGACCAGGTTTCTCAGAGCTCCTCCTCTCTGGCCTTAAACACTTTCAGGGCTGGGCTGTCCACAACTTCCCTGGTCAGCCTGTGCGAATGCCTCACCATCCTCATAGTAAAGAATTTCTTCCTAACAGCTAATCTAGACCTGCATTTTTTTGATGTGAAGCCATTTCCCCTTGTCCTGTCACTGTATGCCCTTGTGTGTAGTCAGTCCCTCTCCATCTTTCCTGTAGGCTTCCTTCAGGCATTGTAAAGCATTCTTTTCCAAGCTGAACAATCCAAATTATCTCAGAATTTACACATGGGAGAGTTTCTCTATCCCTTGATCATCTCAGTGGCTTTCTCTGGACCTTCTCCAGCAGGTCCCTGTCCCTCCCGTGCTGGGAGCCCAGCTCTGGATGCAGTGCTCCAGGTGGGTCTCAGCAGAGCAGAGCAGAGGGGCAGAATCCCCTCCCTGCCCTGCTGCCCACGGGGCTCTGGATGCAGCCCAGGACACGTTTGGCTCTCTGGGCTGGCAGTGCCATGGCCAGGGCATGTGCAGCCTCTCACCCACAGCACCCCCAAGCCCTTCTGGGCAGGGCTGTTCGATCTGTTTATGCCCAGCCTGGACTGACACTGAGCATGTCCCAGCTCAGGTTCATCACCTTGCACTTGGTCCTGTCAAACCTGATGATTTTCCCATGGGCCTGTTCTTCAAGCTGGTCCCCATTCCTCTGAACCACTGTAGACCTCATCAGAAGTCCTCTAGAGTCAATGGGAAAACTGCTCTTAGTTTTACTAGGCTTCAGCTGGCTTTGAATTAGGCTTTGAGTTCAACTGCTTTGACAGGGCTGAAGGGAAAGGATGAAAAAGAGCAGAATAATAAAGAATGGAGCAGTAGCAGGGTGAAAGACGTAGTAGCATAGTGAAAGACTTCTTGCAATAGCAAGAAGTAGGAAGGAAGCTGGGTTGTAGCAGGCAGTGGGGTGGTGAGGGGACTGCAGAGCTGTGTGTGAATTCACACCAAAGCCATTCACACCATTTCTCAGACACTCACTTTTCCAAGCAGTAAATTCAGTCAGCATTTTTTTTTTTTAAGATATATTAATTTATTTCTAGGAAAAGAAAAGCATGCTGTTGAATATTGGTGACTCCAGGATGCTGAGTGGGAAGGTAATGATTTATAATACATTATAGGAGTGGGCATGATAAAAGTCTGAAAAAAGATTCTATTGCTCTGCAGCCTCTGGTCTCTGCATAACTTAAGCAACAAGGTACCTCGTGCAGACTGCATGGTTTTAACCTGAAGCTATTACCAGCATTTGAGATAACATATTGTTTAATCCTTCTAACTTCAACATGAATCACTCAGAGGAATGAGGGGAGGAGGGGAAAACTGAGGGCAGGGAAAGAGAAGAGCTCTTGTAGGAATTATTAGAGGTGTGAGGTGCAGGATCTGATGATAAGGCAGCCAGGGCTGCTGAGCTATCTGAGTAGGGAAGGTAGAATGCTACGTGACAGCTCTTGGGGATCTGTGAGCACATCTACCAGGTTGGGAAATGAGGAGCACACAGAGGCTCTCCCCTAGGCTTTGCTCTCTGTCAAGGGCTATTTGAATCCCTGGCCAACGATGTCTCTTTTAAAGCCACCTCTTCTCATTCAGCAGTGACCACTGCTGGTGTCACTGGAGCAGTGGAGCCTTTTCCCCATGGTGGGTTTTTCTCCCATGGTGAATCTCTCAGTACTGCCAGGCAGGACCACAGCAGAGCTGAGCATGCACCTCACATCTCATACCCTTCCTCTGGGGCTAGGCAGCCTTTGGGCTGTCCAAGGCTGAGCTGAGATCTCAGGGATCATGTCCAGGTAAAATCTTGGAGAAGACTATTTACATACAATTGCCAAGAGGCAAAGCATTTTTGACTGAAAATAAAGTCTGTTGCCTTAGTCAAGTCAGTATGTCATCTCACTGGGACATTCTCTGTGCTAATGGCCCTGTCCCTCTGCCTTTTCTTTGGATCACTCTCCCAGCCCCTTGGCTCACTCTCTCAGCCCCTTGGCTCACTCTCAAAGCCCCTTAGCTTATTTATTTCTGTTTTAAGAGGATTATAGGATGCAACTTCTGGTACTTTCTTTACCTACGGGAAGCCTCCATTTTACTTGTCCCCAGCCTGTCAAGTACTTTAGTTTCAGATCTTTGACACAATCCAGCTGTTATACTGCAAAGAACAGCTTCTTTCCTGTTTTTGCTGAGCCTGAAGGATATTTTTTGGCCAAAACATTAGCTTTAATACATCAATACATTTAATGAGATTTGTATCTGCATCCAAAATTCACCCATGGTGGCCTTTCAGCCTTTCAGTCAGCTGTTGGCAGCCTTGTGGTCTTGACTATTTGTTTGAAATTCAAGCTTGCAAAGAGTGTTTATACCCATTAAGGTGACATGAATTAAATACTCCCTTGGATTTTACTTATGCATAACCAGGAAAATGCTTTTTTTTCCTCAAGACAGGAGAAAAAAGCCACAGCAAGTAGCTGGGTATCAGTCATATAGACTCTCTAAGTCCTATTTGTTGCTTCAGAATAAAAAAAGACCACTATTTTTATTTTTCACCCTGAATAAAGTTGATTTCACTAAATTGACCCATTGATTTTAAATTGCAGTGAAGAAGAATCCTTGAAGCCAAGAGATCTCTATTTTCTAAGTGACTTACATATATGGTGGTTCTGTTCATTTTGTAATACCTAAATCCATGTATCTGAATACTAACTGGTACCTATACTTTCTTGTACTGAACAAAATATTACTTTGGGTAGCCAATCTCATGCAGATCTGGTTTTTTATATTTTTTGCATTAGTAGAATGAAGTACATCTTCCTTTCTGTCATTATTTCCCCTTCCATTTCAGTAATGATATTTTCAAGGAAAAAAAGAAAGAAGCATCAAAGTTTGGAACACTGGCTCATTTTAGCTCCATTATGATTGTTATTATTACAACCAGTAGTACTACTTAGCTCTTTACAGCTTTTTTTTTTTTTTTAATATATATATCTTAGAGAACTTCATAAAACAAGGAAATGTTCTTATCCTTGCTTTCCTGAGGCACTGAAATAATGACTAATAGTTAAAATGGAGGTTACTAAACCATAGCTCAGACAAAGTTCAAGGGTCAGCAGGGTAGAATAGCAGATTCCAGTGCAAGTTTGTCAAATGTCTGGCAGAGCGCCCTGGTTCATACTGGGATTTGTTTTTAAGACAGAAAACTCTCATTCAAATGAGAAGAAAGAATATGGAGCAATTGGTGAAGAGAAAGTTCCATAATAACAGGTAAGAAGAGAAAAGACTGTACTTAAGAGTGAGACAAATGTGCTTGGACAAAGTCAAATATAACCAAAAAAATATGAGCAGGCCCATTCTAGATGATGTTACATCTTACCAGAAAGGGGATTTTAGTATCTTTTTATGAAGGTTGGAAAAATATTCACATGTGACTCTTCAGCCCCTTTATAAACACATAAACACTACAACTATGCTGAAACCAGGATTTTCTCTAGGCATATTTTGATCCTTGAATCTCTGGTTCCTTTCTCAATCCCAGATACATGTAACAACAACAACGACAACAACAACAACAACGACGACAACAACAACAACAACAACAACAACAACAAAGAGGAAAAAAAAAAGACAAAAAACCCTCTCTACACATTGCCAACTCCATTGGTATCAGTCACAAATGCTTACAAGGATTACAGTGCAGTAATGAGCTTTTGTACTAACAGTACATCTTTTAATAACTGCTATCTGCACTTCCAGTTGTAAGTGATAAGTGAGGCTATATTGTTAATGACAAAATGCCTCACCTTTCTCCCACCCCCCTCCTGATACTTCATTTTTGCATCTCTGCATTCCTTGGCTGGTGGTTGGAGAAAAATTAAGAGTTGGTCCTGAAGCAGTTCTCTGTGGCTGGTGTAGTTCAGCTGATCCCAGGGCTGAGCTCCTGCTCTGCTGCTTCCCCTGGGCTGAGACACGGGGTACCCACACAGGAGCCTGGGGAGGATGACCAAGTGGAAAACAGTGAAGTGCTTTCAACCACAGCAGAGACTGAAAAAGAAGGGTAGAAGAAAGAGTAAGAATAATAGTCATGTTTCAGAGGCAGAGAGAGCTGTGGAAGAACAGCAGGAACAGAGTGTGGCACTAAGGCAATGGCTTCAAGCTTTCTGCTCTGCCTTCCTGTGTGATGTTGGTCAAAGAATTTATTTTTTTCACTGTCTCCTCCAAAGCAAGGCTAACAGCATTTCCCCATCTCACATGAAGGATTGGAAAGGAGAGGGAATGGGATACAATCATTCAGTGAATGTCAGGTCATTACTTCTTGTGATGGAGATGCAATGTTGTGAAACTTTGTTGCTTGGGAGGTTTTTAAGAAGAGATTAGACAGTGTCAGTGCCAGACTGCTATGCTCATCCTCCCTTGGGTGCAGATAGGCCTGTGTCCTGTGGTTCTGTGGCTGCAGCTACATCTTTGTTTAAGCTTTGCCTTCTCTGTCTCTGCTCATGTGGAAGCATCCCTCTCAGTGCTAAGCCAGGCTCTCTGGGGCTTCAGCATCTAACTGTATCCCCTCTCCCAGCCCAATTTACAGTCTGTACACATATAATCTGTGATACCCTTGTTCCCAAGCAATTTGTATTTCCTTAAGAAGGAGACTATGCAGCAGTGGGGGAAGATGTTGAAAAGTTCTTTCAACTTTAGCATGTACTGAATGATCCCTGTATTCGTGGTTAATACTTAGGTTTGTACATGGAGTGCTTAGTGCAAATGCCAGAGAGTAATGTGGCCTTGTATTAACTCCCTACATCATGACTAATAAGTCTTGCGCCAGCTAGTGTTTCCTTATTTACTTATATCAGTGACTAATATGTACTAGTAGATGTCTTAGTTTTAAGAACAAGGATTTTGTGTCAGAACAAAGAATGATAAGGGAAGTACATTATGACCTGACCTCCTGTTTGAAATACTCTCAAGAAGAAAAAGAATAATCAGAAGATCCAGAACTATATCCAAATAAGTCTGAAATCATTAGCATATATGAATGTATTGAGAAAATGTGCTGAATATATATTAATTTCAGGAATATAACCTGGTCTCTTAGGTTACTGGGCATGCATGTTTTGATGAGATTTCTCCATGCATCCAACACTGCTAATGAAGTAATTTTTGCTCTCCAACCTAGCAAATTGTGTAGAGAGTTTATTTCCCAGTTTTTGGTGACTGTGGTCAGTGTTTTTTTTGTTTTGGTTTTTTTTTTTTGGGGGCTGTTGTTTGTTTTTTTTTTTTTTTTTTTTTTTTTTTTTTTTTTTTTTTTTTTTCATGGTCTCTCTTGAGTGGATGAACTTTTCCATTCAAGGCTCAGAGGTCAAAGAGATGCTTGACTGTTGTCTGGGAACCTGTTTGAGCAATATCCTCTAGCCTGGGTCTCTGGTCTGGCTCATCAGTTCCAGCAAACCTGGTCCACACCATGGCAAACTGAGAGACAAAGCTGGAACGACTAGCTTAGAAAGAATAAGAAAAAACTAATAAATACAATAAGCAAGGATTTGGCATCTTTACAGAGTTGATAATGATAAGGAGAATGAAAGCTTTTGCAAAGCATTTTTGGCGGGTGGAATTACCACTCATACTTGTAACAGCTGAGGGTTACAAGTTTGGGTGGCAATGGCTTCTCATCATGGTTCATTACAAAAGAAAAGGAAAGCATTTGTAAATATACTTTGTTCTTTAAGTGATACGTAGAACTCATTTGAAAATGGGTTTTTTTGAAAGATTCCAACTCTTAAACACTTTAAATTGTTTTTTTTTTTTTTAATTTTATTTTAATTTAAAGCAAAATGTAGTCTGGAATTTCATGTGAAAGGGAATATTTACAGACAGAAATATCAGAAGCACAGCAAACACAGATATCACTATCACCTGGAACTGCTTAAAAAAGTTTCCATGGAGAATTTTATCAAAATTAGCACATTCCAGAAACAAGGGGGAATTTTAACAGGGGAGAAGAAAAGTTATATAAAAAAATAGTTTGAGCAGTTTTATGGGTCATTTTTTTTCCCAGTAAACTCATTTGCTTGGATTTTCAAAACCAGAGATAGAAGAAAATCACTAGACAATGTAAGTGCGGATAATAATCCTACCCTGGGAGAGAAATGGAATATTTTAATAATGTGAGGTCCTTATGATCTCTGCCTGCTAAGATTATATGGTAATAATATTTTTTTGATGCAGAAACAAGTGTAAATTCTTTACTGTACAAAATGTCATTGCAGAGAAACAGTGCCATATAATTCCAATACAAATATGAAAAAAACTTTTTTTTTAGAATTCCCCCCTAGAAATATATGTAAACATACTTGCTTCGAATTGTCAAAACATTTTTAAAAATATGTATTTCTGATTATCTGTACATTTATGTATTCCACATGAAATAAGGTATTTTTCTTTGTTCAATTGTATTTTGAGATATTAAATTTAAATATCCCATTAAGATGTTCGAACAGAAAATGTACTACTCAGACTTTCTCCTAAGACACTTGAAGCAAAAATATTCGTCAGTACTTCATTTCACAGATGTACATGCATACACACATGAACACACAAAGAATAGTCCTGTTGAAATAACATTTCTGATGGAATTAAATTTTAAAAATCTTTTTCTGACCAGTTCCACTGAAGAGCTATAGGGTGAGAAATGTTGTGTGAGAAGAGGGGAGTGATTTTTTTTTCCTAAATATCCTCAATCCTATTGTTTCACATACATTTCTTGTTCCAGTTCCAAGGGCAGTGCCATAGAGAATAATAACTATCAACAAATTTTCTACTCATTCTATCTGTTTTTTAAAGCCATAAGTATTTTAGCGTACCCAACCTGCTGAAAGGAATTCCAATAAGTGCTTCCTTTTGTTAATTTCTAAATTTCCATCTGCCAGTTTAATCTCATGCTTTAGCTTGTATTTTGAAAGATCCTATAAACATTGTATTCACAGATCCTTATCATATCATCTTTCAGTCATCTCTTTATGTAGGCCTCAGAGTTTCATGGATGGGTGTTATTTTATACCTGTGATCTCTCTTGTTGCCTTTTTTCTGTATCTTCTCTAGTTCTCTTACTTGCTCTAAGAGATGAGGAAAAATAGAACTGCACACAGCATCGTGTTAAGGGACTCTGCAGACTTGCAGTGTTTTTCTCTCTTCTACATTCCTAAATTTAACTATTGGTGAGATGATACTTTCTTAGCACTATCTTTTATCATCCCAAAACCTCATTTCCAAATAGCTCTGAGACCGTCGTGGCATAAATAAAGTGAAGATTTCTGTTCCCAGGTTCATCAGCAAAACCTGGGACTGAGTTCTTTGTGTGAGGAAAAGGAAAGTAAGGGACAAGAAGTTCTAGATACACTAATACCTTTAGATAATGATCCTAGGCAAGATGTTCAGAGTGAAAATGCTCACAGAAAGCTGTTATCTCCAAGAAAGGCTGAGTGAGCTGAAAGATGATGAAGAGCCTGATGCCAAGGGTATAATTTGTCAGAGAATAAAAGATGGGGAAAGGTTAAAAAAGGATTTAAAGAAAGATTAGCATTGTTTGGAAACTCTGCATAGAAAGCAGTCTGCTAAAGGAGAGCACTATGGTGAAAAAGCATTCAACATAAAGTCTGCTTATCCAGGAAACTGAGGAATAAAGTGCCCAGAGCTAGACACTATCATCTCTGCTGCAGTACTGGCAGTTCATTTAATAACTTTCAATCTTGTGTATTGGTATTACAAGCTTTAAAAGCTCCAGCTGAAAACAATTGCTATTAATAACCCCCCTGCTTTGCAATATGAAAGCAGCAGGTACAACAGAGAGACACCTCTAATCCCCCCATGTTAGACAGCAGCAGAACAGCACTCAGCCAACCATGGAGGAGAATCCTATAAAAATACCCAAATCCGTCTCTCCATGATGGATGGTCTTTGTACAAGCACTAAAGTGTATTCCCTTTAGTACCACTGTCTATTGATGCTGAGCTACTAAGTAATCTGAGGGAAACTAGGAAGCGATCGCCATGATAGAAAAATAAAATGGATTGGGGATAAAGATAGAATTTCGTCAAAACCATCATGATCAGAACAATATTGCCTGAGAAATGGGGAGCTTTATATCTGTCAACATGTCAGTGTTTGGACAGGAAACCAAAGCCTTGGAGATTGGTGTCAGAAGAGTGATCTTTTTCTTCGATAAGCACCATGCATGTACCAACATGAAATACAAGTGCAATCTTGCTGACTGGAATTCATGACAAGTAGCTCCTGCGAGAACAGTCTGAAACCATAAGACTGCTCAGATATTCCTGGATGACTTCTCATATTCACTAAATATTTACTCAGACTTTACTCATTAAATACATTCTGCTAATTCATAGGACTTTTCGGAACCATTCAGGACTTATTTCTGATCTTTGAATTGTGCCAAATCTTGCATACTTTATGTGGACTAATGAGGAGAAATCATTAATGCTGACAAAATGACTCACAGGATTAAGGGTAACAGGTAGGATCAAGTCCTACAAAAGTACTAAGACTGAAATACTGATAGCATTAGTGGGATTGAAAGCTGACTTAAAGAATTAACAAAAAAATTAGGAAAGATGTACTGACGCTATGATTTGAGAAAGAAAATCTGTGAGAAAAGTCACATTAAAAAAATGTTAACTAGTTAGGATTTGGCATCTGGGGACGACCATATTTCTGAACAGTATGGGCACAGAAATTAATATCTAATGACAGAAGAAACTGTTCAGAGGGAATAATAACATGGTGCCAGGAAAGAAAAGCAGACTGAAACCTGTTTCGTCTCTGCATGTGTTAGGTGTTCACAGCAGCATGCAATCATAAAATCACACAATAGGTGACAATGGGAGGTGTCTCTGGAGTTCCTCTGGTCTTACCCCCAGCTGATTAGGGTCCCCTCAACAGATTACTCAGGACCATGTCCATTTGTGATTCCAGAATTTTAAAGAATGGAGAGTCTCTAACCTCTCTGGATGACTAGCTGCAGTGTTTGACCACCCTTAGAGTTAGCAAGTTTCTTCTTGTGTTTGTTTGAATACATTTTCCTGTGTTTTCATTTATGCCCACTGCCTCTTGTCCTGTTTACTGTGACTTCTTTACTGTCTCTCCTAAAGTATTTATGCAGATTGATATAAGACCTCCCTGAGCCTTCCTTCCTCTAAGATGAACTGCCCCAGTCCTCTCAGCTTCTCTTCACATGCCAAATGCTCCACGTACCTCATCATCATTATGCCCCTTTGCTGGACATGCTCTGGTATATTCATGTCTCAGTTTCAGGGAGCCCAGAATTTGACCCAGCAGTCCAAATGGGAGCCTGATTCCTTTTTCTGAACTAGAACCACTTTATATCTCTGGACACGGGGAGAAGAAATAACAACCAGACTGTGGAGTGAGCTTTCATAGCCTTTTATCAGGAGGATTTAAAATGATTCAATAGAACCACTGGAAAAAGATTGACAGAGATGAAGAAAGTGAAAACCATGTGAGCAATTCTTGCACCAGCAAGGGAAAATAGTGTCCAATTTCTGTTAAAATGTTTTTGGAAAGAAGTTGATTGAAAACACAAGGTTTCTGAGACTTCCAGGATTTTGAAGTCTGCAGAGGGACATTCGTGAGTGGTAAGGCTAGAAACGTTCAGCTACTCTGAACTTGATAATTTCCTGCAGAGTTCCAGTGCCTCTCATGAGAGTATTGTCTGGTTAAACTCCAACTAAGACCCTTACAGCACAGCCTTAGCACCTTTAGCAGTTTAAAAAAAAAATCTTTTGGCATGGGACAAATTTCTCTAGGCTGAAACACTTCTCACTTTCTGAGCTGAATAGTTTGGGGTTTATTTTTTTTGTTCATAAAATGTTGTCAAATCTCATAGTTTGAGTTTTCTGGGAATTGCAAGCACTTTTCCTGCCTGAAGACCATTTCAGCTGCTTTGCTTGTGCACAAATAATTCAAGTTTGGGAAAACAAAATCTTGGCATGGAGATCATCTGCAGCAGATAAGAAGATTGTAGCTTCTTAAATAAGGAATAAGAGGACCAGAAATGAAAAAGAAAATTGGAAATATTAAGGCCATGGGGCTAGATATCCTGTTTCTCCAAGGAGATGTCATGACTCAAAGGCTGGGACACTCATATAAGATGAATACGAAGAATTATAATAAGCATTTAACAACTACCATCTTTCAGGCTTTAAGAAAGAATTTTCCAGGAGGCAAGTTATTCAGTAACCCATAGCAACCTTTTAAAATTTGGATGATTGTTTATTTGTTTGTTTGTCTTTTTTATTCACGATTATTTTCTTTCTGGTGTTGATGTCAGAGATTTTTCCTTGAGTCAGGCAAGTCTCTTTTCATGGGAAACTCTTTTCATTAGCTCTTGTTCTGAGACAGCAAAATGGGCCCTGTGTTCCTCTATTATGCATTATCTGCTTTTGTTCATATGGATCATGCAAATAATGCCAAAGCATGGAAAAGGATCCAGAATCACCTGTGGGTTGCAGGGAAAACAGGGCAGATTTTTACCTAGGCTTTTTACTCTTAAATGCCATATCTAAGATGGCTCACCTGGGCTCTCCCAGGATTCAGGAGAGGGATGTATGCAGTGATCTGCAGGTCCTGTCTTGGACAATGATGTCAATCTCTGTTGAACCATCTGCTGCTCTTGATGTTTCTTCCATTGATATCAACACTGCTTGAGCAATTTGCACAGATTAAATCACTAGTGATATGAAATCCATCCCTAAACTTGCATTAGTGTATAACCAACACTGATGTCATATTAGAGGATGATAAGAAATGTGGATGCTTTTTGGAATGCCTGTGAATGAAGGGAAAAGGAAATAAACATGAGGGAGTAAGAAGAAACTATTATGTTAAAAGGCATTATTGGCACAAGGGTATATGGAGAGAAATTGGCAATGAATAAATGTGGGATGGAAAGAGAAAGAGCATTCCTGGCCAAAAAAAAAAAAAGTTAATTAAAAAATTTATTTTTAATTTATGTGCCTAACATGGATGTCCCAGCATTGTAATATGAGGATCAGGAAAAGAAAACCTAATTCTCTTTTAATTAAATAAATAATAAAAGCAATTTTCAGATGTAATACCTGCATTTTGTGAACAGAAATGCGGACTAATGAGGAATAGAATGTGAACAGAAAGTCTCTACATTGCTATGATACTGATTGTATAAGAAAAATTTAGTTCATATAAATTTGTTTCAATGTATTGCACAAATTTTATGGGTATTAATAATTTTGTTTCATTCATGTGAATATTCATTGCATATTCATTTTATTCCACTGTTTAATGTTAATACAATTGCAACAAACTCAGGCAGAGTACCATATTATGTTAATGGAAGTAAAAATTTTGCCTGAATTTTTTAAGTGTTCCAATTAAGTTAGTGAGAAATTTAAAATTCAGATTCAGGAGCCAGAGTATGCAGAAGCCATTAAGGCTGCCAAGCCAATTGGAAGCTCCAACTTTCCCAGGGAAAGGATCTGGATAACTGTCACCTCAATGGCATTTGACAATTGCCCCTCAGGGTCTCAAGGCATGCAGGGAGAAAAGCTAATGAAAATAAGAAAATTGTATTTCAGATTAATTTCTAAGATTTGGATTTGTAAGACTCAGAGGATTATGGGTTGTGTTTTTATGACACTCTTGAGAAATAAGTTCTGTCAGCAAATCTTTGCATTGAACTGCGAGGTACAATGAAGATAAGGTGAGGAGCTTCACATGCCTCAAACTGGTTAAGAATAAATTTAGGCTTGGTTCTACATATCAGTGTAGAGATATTACAAGATACAATCTGAAGAAATTATATCAGCAGAGTAAACCTGAGCAAACAATTTTGCTTTGTGATATGCATGTAAAAGTTACTGAGAAAAGCAAAATTCTTAATTCCCTGACTTTTATGCATATCAATTTTTCAGCTCTATAGCTTCATTGCTTTGAATTTATTACATTTTGGAGGTTGATTTTTATAATGTTTTCAACTGCTATTGTTTTTTGAACTGAGTTTGGGTGCTCAGTACACAATCCCTTTTCACTGCGGAAACCATAGCAAGATCAATCTGTGTAACTAACATGTACAGGAAATTAGGATAGAGTTTTCATAATTCGTGGGCTTGCATACAAATCTCCAATTTCTGAAACACAGACAGCACTTCCCTCCCTCAGAGCTGAGGATAAAAGCCTGTGAGTGATTCTGAGGTGCTGAAATATGATGGAGACAAGGAACAGATAAGAATCTTGGCAGATAGGATAGACAGATATAAACACTAACCCTAGATAAGATTTCAAGTAAAAATCTAATCAATAAACATATGGGCAAATGAAAATGCAAATGAGCCACAGAGGTATAAATGTTCAGGAGGAAAGAAAGATTTCTGTAATACTTACCCGTATTGCATTGACTTCAAGTAGCCCTTAAGTGGAACTGACGGTATTACAAACACAATAAGCACTTCTAGACAAACTGGAATAACAATCACTTCAGGAGCCTGGAAGCATTCACAATTCTGCTGTTGTCAACTCTTTCAGTGGCTTTAATTTTCAATGGTAAGCACAACTCCTATATAGTGTTGTCAAAACTGCAATGAAGTTATGTCATTGAATATTAAAGCGCTGGCCTGTGGAATGCCAAACACAGAGATTTGAATTTCATGCTCTCTACTAAACATCAAGACAAATATGTCTAATTTCATAAAAAACCTCACCAGCCCAGAAAGGCTGACAATCAGGGGCAGTGTTGCCTCTTTTCCAGCTGAACACAGGAGTTTCTACTGTAAAAAAACCTCTTCCTATGAGACCAGAGGAGGGAAGAAGCAGCATGGGGTTAGTATTCATGGATGTAGCATGACATCAATGAAGATGCTGGGGTACTAAAGGGTACTGTTCATCACTGGACAGAAAATTCACATTTGTATACGAAAATCCTTTTCTTGGGTTGTTCAGAAGAGTTTGGGAGGCAGTGCAAGAATTGCATAAGGAAATTGAATTATATACCCCAAAAGATAGGAGATTCATTCACTGTGGGGTTTTCACAATTCCAGCCTTGATTTGTAAGCCTTGGTGGTGGCTTGTTTGACAGGAGATGTAAGACACTTGTGCTCCTCACCAAAACCCAGTAGGCTGCTGCCTCCCTTGTCCTTCCTGCCAATGCTACCTGGTGCTCCAAGATATTCTCAGGGCCTCTGTCTTCCCCTGTCTCTCCATGTATTCATAAAACTAGAGGTAACCTGTGGTAATCCTTTGAGAGCTTGTAGTCTCTCTGTTAAACGTACTCAGGCCTGAAATGAGCTTTTTCCTTTGGGGCAGGTTTATTGTGTCTTACAAACAGTAGTGGAGGGCTCTGACCACTGGAAAGACCTGTGAAGCCATATGAACACGACATTCCTGATAAACTTCAGCCTATAAAGACAGTTTTCTTCTGGGATATTTTCCAAAAGTTCTTAGTTTGACCTTGAAAGTAAAATTTTGTACCTACATTTATTGGATGAAATAGGTCTATTCATGGAATAGATACCCAAAGCTTACCAATTATACTCAGATGCTCAAAATAGTCTGGACACTGATATTCTGGACAGAATGAGTTCCATGCTGAAGTATTCCTGGCAGGCAACAAAAAAGAGAAAATTAATTGCTCAGTTTTATTTGGCCTACAGTTTATAGATAGCACTGTGAAAAGAAGTGTTCACTATTCTGTGTTTGTGCTCTGTGACCTCTCCAGCATGAGACTGACTGAACTCCACCAAAGTCTTTTCACTTAGGTATCTTAAAGCCTTGAAAATTAAAAATCATTCATTACCCTGATTGTATTTTTAGTGCCTAACAAATAATCAACAATTATAATAATTAATGGGGATTTTTTTGTTGTTCCATAGAGAACCAAAAGCATATTAGAAACAACACATTTCTCCCAAAGTTATATTGTTTTCAAAGTATTTCCCTCTGATTACTTTATTTCCTTGGGGGGGCATTTCTGTGTTCACAGAAATATTTTGGATGCTCTGTTTTACCAGTGCTTATGCCCTCTGAGATCCTGCATTATTAATAACACTAATTATTGCAATTATTTATTATTAGATGAAGAATGAGAGAGTTTCCAGCAATTCAAAAAACACAGAAGAGGATGTAAGCCTTATCCTGTAGAGGCTGTGGTTGAACTTTTAGACCTCTGTGCCTTGATAAGCCCCTAAGAATGAGGAATTGTACTTAGCAATGGCATCTTCTAAATGGACACGGAAAGTAAATAAATATAAAGGCCTCACATGTCACTGGACTTCTTACTCAAAAGGTCCCACTGCGGGGGTGCTGATAAAAAAAGTATCCAAGATTTTGTAATAATCCAGAGTACAGGTCACTATCTGAAGAGGTCGATTAACATATGATAATTTCATGAGGTACACTTTAAATTTCTGTATATGACCTTTATCTGCTCTGGAGGACAGAGAAATGCCTGGTCACGAAGAGGAAGGTGCTCTGAATGTTTAACCATAGCTCACAGTGTGCAGTGTTATGCAAGTTTTCCAAGCTAAAGTGAAGATAAGAGAGATGCTTTATCTGCAGATGCAGAACCAGAGCTCCCAAGCCAGTCGGAGAGACCAAGTTCAGACACCAAACAGCTCAGAGTAATGACCCAGCATGACACACAGACATCACACAGTCTGACCAGCACAGCACTGTCCTAGTCAAAGAGAAGATTTCATCTTGAACTTGCAACAAGGACTTCTGTTGTTTTGTATAGGCTGTAGTGAGGCCTTACTGGGAGCACTGTGTCCAGTTCTGGGCTCCACAGGGCAGGAGATGTGCAGCTCCTGGGGCAGATCCAGTGGAGGGCTACGAGGATGATTAAGGGCCTGGAGCACCTCTATTATGAGAAAAGGATGAGGGAGCTGTGCCTGTTTATCCTGGAGAAGAGAGAACTGAGAGGGGACCTCACCAGCGTCTGTCGGTATCTGCAGGGAGACATCTGAGGGTGGACCAGGCTCTGTGTGGTGGTGAGACAAGAGCTTAAGCAGATCTAGACAAATTTTAACTTCAATATTTAGTCTTCTAATCTTCCCTTCTATTCATCTATTTGTTCATCACTGCATAATTCTGATTAGATACTTTAAAAGAAAATGCATTGCTCTTCGCACAGAACTGGAAAGAAAAAGGTAGCTGTAGATCAAATATTGTGTCTTCAGCTTGGTCTAAAGAGGGAGAAATGTCACCTGCAGTATCCCTGAGCAAAGCACGTGAAGAAACCAGTGGCAAAACACAGACAAAATCATCTTTGCAACTATGGCTAGAGAAGCTTTTAGGTATCACTTCTCCCTTTAAAAGATGGGCATGTTCCCCTTTGTGACAGATGCCTTTCTACCCAAGCTCACAGCAAGTGATTTTTATATCTGAAACACACTCAATAGAATAAACAACAATAGATGTTGGAAACATATCCAATCCAGCAATCCAAAAGGCTGCTTCTGAGCAACTGGCTCAGGAGCTTAAAAAAAAAAAAAATTAAACTAATTCAGAAACAAATAATTGTTTTGTTTTAGTTTGCTTTGTTTTTCAGGTGGACTTACTCTCACTTCCCTTATGTAAAAGGAGAAGTCCTGTTTTAGATCCCAAATGCCTTAATGGCAGTGAAGTATGTATTAGATGCAATCACAGAAAAACAGCATTGCAAAGGGTCTTAAGAGGGTGTGTAATCCATGTAGTTCTTTCCCGAAGGCAGGATCAACTACTCTAAGCCATTTGCAAGAGAAGATTGTCTGTCTCATGCTTTCAGTAATGACCAGTGATGTATTGCAAACCATGTACTTACATATATTACACCAGAATTTGGAGAATACGGGCCAGATTAAAGTTTTACCAGCTGACACTGTGCAAACCTGTGGAAAGAAGCAATTCCAGTTCCAAACAGCCTTTGGTCTCAGCAGAAAAAGCAGCTAAGGGAAAGAGAAATAATGTGTCATCAGGGTTATTTTGTATGGAATTTCTAACTTTTTAGTATTAGCCTAATCCATCTTGGGTGTTTTACAGCTAATAGCAAACTCCAGCTGACCACAACTTGTGTTAACAGAAACCACTACATATTGCACAAATAATATGCAGAAAAGAAATCTCTGTATGGGACTCCTGTATAACCCACCTCTCCCTCATACTTATAATGGAAACAAAGACCTCTATACCTAGCAGGATGTTTTTTGTTTGTGTTTGTTTGTTTGTTTGTTTTTTGACTGCACATTTACAGAAGAAAATGCTGCTTTTGAAAATAAATAATAATTAGAAAAGCATAGCACATAATGGAGTTTTCCCAACACAGCAAGCAGCTGTGGAGCCAAACAAGCTTATCCACATTCCCTGAGTGATGGTTTATGTTTTGACATTGACTAACTCATCCATGCTCAGGGCACAAGCACTCAGACAATCTCCATCACCAGTTTCCCATTAGAAATCTTGATCTCTGCTGAAACAAGCTCAATTCCCTTCATTATTTCCCAGCTGACAGACGGCTTGAGAGGGAGGATATTACAAGTGTCAGTCTCTTTGCCTCCGGACAGGCCATGGTTGACACAAGAAGGAGAGAAACAAACAAATAAAAAATATCTCTCTCTGTGTGGTAACTTTTAATGTGTTTGCTGTACCACTATGCTTCATTCATTCTCCCAAAACTAGTTTAGCAGGATTATTTTCTTGGAAATCCTTCAGAGAAGGTGCTCTCTATCCCCTTTTTCTCTGAACTTTTGTCAGGCTCTTGCTATTTCACAGAAAGAAGGAGGTGGCAATCCATCTTGAAGAGCTATTTTGTTATTACAAGGAGTTATAAAGCTCTTCAAATTAGTCGTTTAATAAAATATAGCAAATCTTTTTGGGAAGGATGGTGTTTTCTTATTAAACAGTACAAAGAAGGAGAAGATGAACATTAATGTAGGCTTTTCCATAAAAATCTTCAGAAGGATAATTTTATTTGTGTTAATAATTGCATTGTTTTGACAATGAGAGTTGAAGATCAAGATCTGTAAGTTAACAACAATTGTCATAACTCCTTTAGCTATGACAGAGGTATGATGTTTCGTGCTAAGAGTTAGTCATAAACATAGTGAAAAATAGCCCCTGACCTGAAAATCCTACTGTTTGAAGGCAGAAAATAGAAAAAAATTGAGAAGGAGCATGGAGAACAAAATAAGTGTGTTTTCCACTCAGTACATGTAGTTTGAGAATACAAGCTAGTTCTAAACATGCACACAACTCGTCCCTCATTCTCTGCCCTCACCTTAGTGTGTTTTTGGGTATATCCCATGGTTTTCTGTGTGGAGGTACTCCAGAACTGTTCTTAGACAATATAATTAGGCATAAATTAAGCATTTGTTGGTCCATTCCCTGATGACAGAATGTCATGAAATGACTCTCATTCACATTGCAACAATTTCTTGGCTTTTAAAACATGACTTTCACTGCCTACTAAGAACAGTCCCTAACCCCTACTGGTTGCCTGCCAAGGAATATCTTGGTAGGTTGGTAATTGTCATAATCCAAACTCATATCTGGAGCTTCTCTGATTAGTAGTATCAGAA
Organism: Pyrgilauda ruficollis; assembly: GCF_017590135.1. Taxonomy (NCBI): domain Eukaryota; kingdom Metazoa; phylum Chordata; class Aves; order Passeriformes; family Passeridae; genus Pyrgilauda; species Pyrgilauda ruficollis. The sequence continues at coordinate 444,291 of NW_024508877.1, read as the reverse complement.
ATTATCTTCCCATGTCCATGAATGTTCCCAGGAAGTGTTTTGCTCATTAAGGTGACCATTCCCTCTGAGTCCCCTCAGGAGAGCTGAGAAAGAGCAGCACCACATGTGACTTTTGTTAAATGCATATGAGTGATACCATCTGAGAAGAAGGATAATGAAAGACTGGTAATGTGGGGATGTCACAAGGGTAGTTATTGCCAAAGAGGATCTGTAGCCTCTGGAGTACGAAAATACAGGTATGGACCACATCAAAAATTAAAACACTTCCTCTTAGATGTTAACACACAATTTTGAGGAAAATTCTCAGCTAGTTTGTTTGGTTGTTTTTTTCTTTTTTTTTTTTGAATATACAATAAAAGGTTCTAATCACATGAAACAGAAACAAAACATCAATATTCCGGCATTATAAGATGAAAAAAAAATAAATGCAAAAAAATAAGGTAAATGATGCAAAATAAAATAAGCCATGGAAAAAGAAGGGAGGATAGTAAAATGTCTTGAGAAATCTAGTAATGACCTGCTAGAGGATGGAGGAGAAGGAGGTGCACTTTGCTTTATTGTGTATTTCTGTAGAGTGCAGTAAAAGAAAATTCTACCATCTGTCATCTTCAAGAATTTGGCATGCTATGACATTGGGCGGGTTTGTTCATACTTCCAATCTGCTGCTCGCTCATTTCTGCTGAACAGTTTTGTTCTCCACTTCTCCCACATAGTTTTTATTTTTATCATTATTGTTATTATTTGGAAGTTGGATTATGTTTCATTATTCTTCTATAGCTTGAATTCTGTGAGCTAAAATAAAATAAAATTATAGTAATAAAAAAGAACATGCTACTAAAAAAAAAAAAAAAAAAATCATATTCTGCCTCCATTACCTGGCTCAGTCTTCCCTTTTTATTTTTCCAGATGTCATTTATGTGTATTTTTTATGGTGATTAGGCTTTTCCAACTCAATATTTGGGATAAAATATTAAATGAAATGTATCATAATGAACATTAATATAACACTAATTTTTACTGATATTAAAAACCATAAGTAGTATATAAGTAATGTATGTAAGTAGGTTATATTTCCTATTAGGGAAAGTATATTTATTTAGGATGTAGCAGGGAAATGTCTCTGTCAAAAGTTACAATTGCAAATTCAAAAGATGGAATTTCCTTGCTGTATGTCACTGAAAGCCCTAGATGGGGGATTTGTTTAACCCATCTGGCCCATCTGGGTGATAATGTGGATATCAATTCTCAACTGATCTCCCATCTGGAGAGATCCCTGCCACCACTGTATGCTCCAAACAGAGGCCACCAAAAGATAAGAGCTTTATGTTTCTCACTGACAACCAGGAGGACCTAGACAACCATTTCAGGGTAGAGCCTGCCTTTTCTGTAAATTCTAGACAAATAAATCTATTCCTAAATCACACCAGGAGAGACGGGTTCCTAAAGCTGCTGTATTAGAGCTTTGAAAGGATAAAACTTGTGGCCTCATAGTCCAGGATACAGATTAAGTTTCCTTGATTTCCTAATGTCCTGAAAGGAAGAAAAAAAAAAAAAAAAAAAAAAGAAAAAGAAAAATATATGGCTTTTAATTTGTGCAGTTACTTAAGCTTTTGTTAGAATCTATCTCATATTTCATATTCCAGATGTTCAAGATTGATATATCTTCCTATTTCAATCACAATTTAACCAAAAAACAGACTTCAGGATTGTCCACATGGATTTCAGGAGAAATTTTAGAATCAATATGTAGCTTCAAGAGGGAAGAGGTTGTTTTGTTAAAAAAAACCACATAGAAGTAGAAAAAGGTCCAAATTTTAAACTGCAGAATGAACAATGTCAAAATACAATACATTTGAAGCAGATTAATGAAAGACTATTTAATGGGTTTTCAGCACAATATGTTTTCAATATTTTAAAGTTTATTTAAGTGCAAGGTTTCTTATTGGTAAAAATTAGGACAGTTAAAGCAACTTTGGTGAATTGAAATTATTATAATATATGATTAGGTGAGGATCTAAGTTTGAGGGAAATGGGTATTTGTTCAGATTAAGGAATACTTTGTGTTGTTTGATTTTAACCTGAAGGGAAAGGACAAGGATTTGGGATTATCAGGAGAGGCAAAGAAAAGATAGAAAATGATTCATTAGGCTAAGAAGCAGATAGACCTGCAGGGAAAAACTTGAGACTTGAAATCTTGAGAGTGGTGATGACTCAGGGGAGTTATACTAGACTTGGAGCAGTGAGTTTCATAGCACAGTTTGGCCCACGGCCTAGAAAGAGTCTTCTTGCTGTCTGTCAATGTTCAAACGAATCTTCTTCAAATTTAGCACTCTCTTTATAGTATCTTCCATCTGGGGATCTGTAACATCATGGTGTAAGAGAGATCAAAATTTGGCCAAGTAGTTTACAATCCGGGGGAAAGTGTTTCTAGCCATGGTGACGCATGCTACGTAATCAATAAATAACTTTTACAACATCTGTGTGAAGAATTGCCTTGGTAATTAAGACATAAGTAGACACCTTTCTCATAAGTCAGGTTTAACAAATCATGGATGGAATGCAGATTTTCTTTGGCTGGTTTTCTTTGGTTGCACCTTTTTTTTTTTTTCCTTTGTTGTGTGGCTTGGGGGTTTTTGTTTGTTTCTTTGTTTTGGTTTTTGGTTTTGGTTTTGGTTTTGGTTTTGGTTTTGTTGGTTTGTTTTTTTTGTTTGGCTTTTTGCAGGGCACTGGAGGGGGTGGGGCAACTTGAAACTGAAGTTAGAAAATGGGATTTGCGGAATTTCCAGGAAAAATAACTGACTTCTAGAAATTTCATCCAGTGAAAACTGATACAAGCAAAGCAGAGAAATTAAAAAAAAAAACCAAAAAACCAAACAAACAGCAGACTAAGGAAAGACGAGAGAAAGCACCTTGATTTGCCACAATCTCCTCTGTAAAGTGTCTTTCTCAGCATCCTTTGCTCAAAACAGTGCAATATTTGACACAGCCCTGACAGTACAGAAGTCTTCCCCACTGTCTGTGTGAAACTTTATAATCTCATATTATCTGATCCACAAGTCATTGTATATGAGCCACTATTTCCAGGACTTCTACAACTCACCTCTCATTCTGTTCCCTTCCACTAATTAGCCAAAAATCCAATGAAGACAAGTAGCATAAGAGAAAAAAGAAAAAAAAAAAAAAGAAAAAAAACCAAAAAAACCCAGTAAGGACTATTTTGTGATGGGTAACAATCCTAGGGAAAGGTTCCTGTCTCCAGGTCTGGCACTGAGTGTGACACCTACTTCATAAGAGTAAACCAACCAAGAGGTACTTCAGCACCATTCTCAGGCTTTACACAAATGCTCTCACATGTGATTTGTAGATGAAGTTCAGAGAAGGTGAGCAAACAAAATTCATTAAACACAGGAGGAGAAAAAGGTGAAGAGAAAAATCTTTCCTTGTCCATTCAGGTAGTGACAGGAAGTCATGAAGCATGAGCTTAGCATATACCAGGAGACAACTCTCATACTTCTTACTGGTACCATTTTTCTCATCAAAAAATCCTTGTTGTTCTGCCTGTGACAATACTTGGTTGGTCTTTTGTTATGTTCTCATCTGCTTCTGGTTATCTAGTCATTACCCATCAAACTCTGCTGTCATGAGCCGCTACTATGCAATTTTTTGGTTCACTGTAGGTCAAGGATAACAAATATTTTTGATTGCATCTTATTTTCTTGGTGTCTTGGAGGGGGGAAAAACAAACAGTTAATCTATTTCATTTTACTGATCACCATCAGAAGTTCTGGATGGGTAATTTTGTGTTGTTACTCTGTCCCCATCTCATAAAGTTTCATTTACTGCCTTTTTAAACAAATGATGACTCCAGATCTATTTGTCACACAATAAGCTCTCAAACATGCCAAACAATAACTATTACTATTCTTGGCTTGTTTGATCCAAATGGCATTTGCAGACATTATTCCTCCCCTCTCCTTGATATGACTTCAATAGAAACCTTTAAATAAATAAAACAAAACCCAGAGCAAACCTCAAAAACAATAAACCAACATAGAAGACCTGGAAAATAATTACAAAACAGTGGCTGTTACCATAAGTGGGGAAATCCAATTATGAGTTGTCAATATTGTTCTCCTTTCAATTGCTTCAGAAAGATTCAGATGTGTATAATTTTTAGGGTGATTTCATTGGCTTTGTCAAAAAGAAACAGAAATTATGTAGCTGAAAGAGGAGTTGACCCCCAAAATTCTTCTTGTACATAAACATGCAAATACACACACATATATAGAAAGACACAAACACAGAGTGGTCGATATCAATTTTCAAATGTTCTATTGATTTCAGTAACCCTTAATTTCAAGACAAACAATAGTTTCTTTTGTAATTTCCATGCTGCTGATATAACTGCCATCATTGCTGACCTGTATGTTGTCAAATAATATTGATTGGGCATGAAATGGAGCAAGAAGGAGCTGCCAGCAAGGTGTGTGGTGGGAGGAATGAAGACTATGGGTGCCTTCTCATTAATTAAAGAAATAAATGACAGGGATGCAACAACTTTATAGTGAAGTAGCTAAGGGGGCTGGGTCCTCAGGCTGAATTTGGATCTCTGTCATGATTTTGGGACTCTTCTTTGTACCCCCTCCCCGTCCTCTCCCATGCTGGATTCTTCTATCAGTTCAAACTACAGATTCATGGGAGGTTTTTCTGCTTCAATTCTTTAAACACATTTCTAAATAAAGCCAGGGAAGGATGCTTTCATGAGGAAACCACTGGGGGCTCAAGATGCACAGGTTTCTCTCTGCTCTACCAGTGGCTTGTAAATCCGGCATCATGCTTCCAAATTGCTAAGAGTTCTGCATGGTCCCTTTGCACCATCTCCATTCTCAAAAGCATGGTTTCAATTTCTTTATCTGCCTTGTCCTTTAAACTGTACAGTTCTTATGATAAGTGATTAAGTCACTTCACAAAGTTCTTACAGGGCCATGTCCTTGAGCTTCTGAATGCTGCTGGGCTACAGACAGATTTCTGGAAGTACTGGAGCTGTGTCAAGTGCCATAACTGAAGTTGCCCAACCTACGGACAAAGAGGGCAGCTTCAGGACTAGACTTCAGAACTCATTCTGATGACTAGAGCCTTTACTGGGATTGTTAGTCCTGAGATTTACTTTGCAGGACTCCATCTAGTGTCTTGTGCTCTCTAAATCAATATTAAATCCAAAGTATCCTCATAATCATGTCCAAACTTGGAGTTATGGGTATTTGAAAGAAGCCTCTGGCTCTCATGCAGAAAGGAGAATATTCATTCACTTCCTAGACAACATGCTGACTGGTGTAATTATATTCTACCAGCTCAGATTTCTCCTGCAGTATCTGCTGGCTTTGAAATCATTCTTAACTTCCTGTCCTGAGCTGCTTTGTAGTATGGCTGTGTGTTTTAAATCATCTGAATCAGCCATGTATCTGCAGTGATGATACCACAGCTGACTCATGCATTAGTGTACATACCTCAGCCCAATTAATCTTCCTCGAAGGAAACTGCATAAATAACCTCTTATGACTACACCTTACGCAGGATCTTTCATCCTAAAGCATTTTAGTATGTCTCACTAGGCTATATGTAAGTACACATATATACATGTATGTATATGCGCATACAGCGAGAAAGGAAAGGGCAGTAATGCAGTGTCAGGATCCAAATTCAGATCATAGATGAAAAAAAAATCCAGCTTCAGGGTATTCTGGTAGTCTGTGCACTTATTTACACTAACATTTTGCTTAACTGACTTGATTAGGATTCAGGAGAATTTAAATGCAATATACCAGGTTAATCTATAGCATTGATATGAGCCTATAGGTAAAATACTAGGCCCCTTTGGAATCATTATAGAAATTCCCAAAGGACTGAAAACTTCTTTTTGTCTAGGAATCATTCCCTTCGGCATGACAGTGCACCCCTCACTGGAGTGGGAAGCAGCTGCAAAGCTTTAATGAATGAAAAAGAATATAATATCCAGCTAAAACTAGAGTCGGAATTATAAGTAGGCAAATCAACCAACAGTTACTCAAATTTAAATCTAT
>NW_024508877.1:373211-433211 GCF_017590135.1 Pyrgilauda ruficollis | reverse complement strand
ACAAAGCAACAATAATTCAGAATGAAGTTCTCAAGTACTAGCCATTGATCCTGAGTTTAGTTTAACCAGTGGAGGATGAATGCAGTGTTTTGTCTTGCAGAAAGACTGGTCTTTTGGTTTCCATAATCTTTTTAAATACAGTGATTGCTTACAGTTCCTTCAAATCAAAGCTGACAGTCTAAAGCTGGACAAAAGGCTTTTGTTGTGAGTCAAAACCCAGAATAATGTATTTTAAATTATTGTGATTATTTTTTCTATTTGTTGTGGTGAAATCAGATAAAGAAAGGATGAGTGAGAACATGAGCAGAAACATCTGAACAGAGAAGATGAAAAACAACTGAAAAGAGGAAGGGGAGCAGAGAATGACAAAATCCCTTGGTCAAGTACCCTCACTGAATCAATTACTCAGGAGATGAACCTCTGGTCTCCAGAGGCTCAGAATATTGTTGTATCCTCTTTACCCAGCTACAAACTTACAGTCATCACATATGATCAACACATCAATGGGGAAAAAAATACTGTTGATTTCCAAGAAGATTCTCTGTTTTAAAACAGATGAAAAATTGGAAAATAATAAACATTTGCAAAGAAAACATTTGTGAAAAAAACAGGTTTTTTTAAGAGGTTGAGTAACAGTGAACAGTGCTACTTCTCATTGCAGGCAGATATCTTGGTCTTGCACATGTCTTGGTCTTGCACTTGAAGGAGGAATTCATGACTCTGTATAATGGTTCAGCTTGATAATGTATTGATATTACATATGTTACTTATTTAACAAAACTTATAAAATCAGAGTTTGGACCATCCGGCTTTCATGGACTTCAAACCACTTCCCAAACTGCAATTCTCTGTTAAGTCAGAAATGCTATGACAGAAAAAAACCCTTCCTGAGCTGTTTGCCACAGCTTCCCACAAAGGAACTGCAGCAAAGATCTAAGAATGATGCAGCATTTCTAAAAAGAGAAGCTTGCCACTACTCCAGTGGCATGGGCACCTCCTGAGGCTGTGTGTGAGTGCCACCTGCTGACCCCTGCCATGGGGAAATGAGGCAGAACTCGGTGGTCACCTCACTTCTCCTTTGGGTCTGCAGATGCTCCCCACCCCATTGAGAGTAAACCTGTTACTGTCCTTTAACATATATAAGGGAGGTGCTTTCCTGGCTGCTCCCATTTATTGCCATTTCTTGAAGATCGTACAACTGTACAATCACTCGTCCACTCTAAGATGCAATGATTTTTAAGCTAAAAGACTTTTCCAACACCCAACCTTTACTTGCAGTCTTGACATGATCCCAAAGTTTTCCTTAGGTCCTACGAACACAATGTCTACTAGAGATTCCTACGGCTTGGGCACGCCTTCATAGCATAATACCTTCATAGTGCCACCTCCTTTTTCTTATGTCATGTGGAAAAAATAATAGCGCAGTGGGACGCCAAAATCCATGTGTCCTATAATTTTTGCTTATATAATACATTAAAGATGTTGCAGCAATAAATCATCAACCTGAAGTTGAGTTTGACATTGGACTTGTCACTGAATCATTCAGTGACTCAGGTCTCTGTCTGAAAAGGGAATGGGAAAATTTCCTCTATTTTCCTATCTGGGTGGGTTGTGAGCTTGTTAAGGCAGGCACTTTTTCTTTTAATGCATTTCTTACAGAATCTGCCACAGCATGTTCCCCCTGGCATTGTGAGGACTGCACAGCTGCAGTATATACAAAAATATGGTAACATTAATTTAAAACTCTTTGGAGGACTCACATAATGCTGGTTTTAGAATTTCTCCTTTTTTATTTTTTTAAAGTCTTCTTCACAAGGGAAATTTCACTCAGAAAAAAACAATAGATGCTAAATTAGGCTATGAAACCATTGGGAGAGATTCAACCACTTCCAGTAACTGTATTGATATCTATAAGTATGATGTAGCTACTGTGGTCTAGGACTGACAAATTAAGAAAAACAGAAAAATTGTCTCAATGTAGAGAAGCGGCAGCATCTCACCTTGCTTACAGTCTCTACTTGTCAGAGTAAATATTCCTCATTCAGATTAATTTAATTTTGGATCATCCAGAGCCTTCCCCACCCAGAGTAGGGTCTAAACCAGAGCAGGGATTTGCTATCCTTGTCCCACTCCCATGCAGGAGTTAAAGGCCAGAGAGCTGAACGCACATGTCCAAGACTGCAAATACGGCCATGCTGCCAAGAACAGGAATTGAACAGAGACCTTCCTGGGATTACACTGCAAAGAGACACACAGGCACCCTGAGCCAGAGCTATTTACATCTGTTGGTCCTCTAATACCGTGTGATTGTGTTTGCACAGAGCTGAGCCCAGGCGAGCAGGCTCTGCCTTTTGTCTGGGCTCAAAGTCTGGGGCGTGATGGCACATGACGTGTATTTGTCCAGGTTCTGGTTGGCCCAGAGAACATGCAGTGAGTGTGCTGGCTGCAGCCCTCAGTGTGCAGCATCACCACATCACAGCTATTAAACTTTGGACTGAAAAGACCATTTTTAAGAATTTCCTTCTTTAAGGCAGCAGTGGAAGTTGAACAATAAACTTCTTCCTAAAAGCCACAGAACAAAGTGAGAAAGAAAAAACCTAACCCTCCCTCTCTCCCACCTCCACCCAACGAATTCCCGACCCTGCAGGCACCACATCTCCAGCCTTTAAATAAATAACAACAGCAAGGCTAACCTTTCCATCTCCCCTATGTAAGAGGAGAAACATTCTGGCTTTGCCACATGTCCTGTAATTATGGGTCGAACCCCTGTTCACAGGGGTATCGATCTGCTGCTAGCTGAGTCTAACTCATTAGGTATTCCTTCATTGTTTCCTATGCAAATTAAGTTAATGAGAATTAGGAACATAATGGAGCCCATTCACCGTTCTAGTTGGTGGAAAATGGGTTTGACTACCAATTTTCCATTACAGCTGTTTTGTAATTACTCTGGAGCACTCTGCATTCTAATGGAGATCCTGAGCTGATCTGACAGTTGCTTAGCTTTTTTTTTCCCCTCCTCCTCTCTCCCATCTTCTTCTTCTTCCCAGAAAAAAAAAAAAAAAAAAAAAAAAAAAAAAAGTGAGATTTTTTTTTTCCATTAAAACTCTGATGTTTGATTTCTACTGCAGTCAAAAAGAAAAAGCAAAACAAAACCAAACTGTTTCCTTTATTTTCCCCCCACTGGAATAGCTTGCCCCTTTCTTTTTCCCCTAACTCTGATGTCAAGGTTGCTCTGCTTTTAGTGCTGGGGTTAGTTGGCCCTAAGGAAGAAAAAAAAAAAAAAAAGAAAAAAAAGAAAAAAAGAAAAAAAAAAGAAGAAAAAAAAAAAGAGAGAGAGAACAATAAAAACATAAAACCAAAATTAAACTGAAAGCATCATGGATTTTATTTTTTCACCTGGGTTTCTGAGGGAAATGAGGCTTATCATGGTCAAAGAGCATACACATCTCTTCCTATTTGTCTGTCTGTCTCACTTTACAGACTGATTAGCTCATTTCAATCAAATTTAGCTGAGGGTTGAAGGTGTCAAGGATATTAAATTACTACGAGCTTCAGAAAAGAGGCATCTTCTCTGAAGAGTAGCAGAGAAACACTCTTTGAGCATGGCCACCAAAGACAGGCTGCAGCATGAGCCCACTCTCATTAGACTCCAAAGAGCCCACAAAGAAGGAATGCAGTTTTGAAGATCTCAGAGCCAGGACTGGGGTTTGTACCTTCCCTGACACACATGGTCTGCCCACAATACACCATGCCAGTGAAAATCAGATTTCATTAGTTCTACTGGACACAGAACCAGTCATTGTTAAACCATCAAGTCTAAAGCTACATTTAAAGCTGCAAAAGAAGTTCAAGGCTTCAAGCCTTGAAAACTACTCTCAGCCATTTCTCTGCAGAACATGTATTATTAATTATCTTAATTACAACAGTGTGTATGGGCAAATCAGGTACGGGGTTCCACTGTGCATTTAGGGACTGAGTAAAAACCAAAGAATAGCTGGTCCTGTCCCTATTAGACAAGTCACGCATGAGGAGGTTTTGGAAAGTGTGCTCATGGTGCCCTATCAAAGCTCTGTCTCATCTCTGCTGAGGGTGGGAACAACTGCATTCAACTCAGATCTTTCTCTTCATCATGCAGGTCATTGCCACACTGGAAGCATTCTCCATACTAATGGTGGATTTCCTTTTGTTTTTCTACTTCAGAAGAGATTGGCTGTCATGTGATCCTGAAATAAAATTAATATAATTCTAAAGGATGATATAGTAAAGAGCAGTCCTATACTTTTCACATTGAAAGAGAAAATTGCTAACATCTAAAATATTTTTGCTTTTAATAACAAATTTATATGGACAAAGATAATAAGATATTTCAGCAAGGTTTTGCACACTGCTGTGCTTAGAAAAACAGAGGTGGTTTCTTTACAGAGTCCTTGCAAATTCTCTCTTTGGGCTCCACCTCAACTCCAGGGCTCTCCTGACATTCAATAAGGAAACCTGAAGGAGTAACAGCTCCAGACCCAGGGTCCACAGGCCAGAACAAGCCCAGATTGTTGTGAATGTTTACCAATCCTTGCTCCTCTTTGAAAGCTGGGCACATCTGATCCCATGAGGTTTCATTTCCAGCTACTACAAGACTTGTTTTAGTAAGCAGAAAAATCCCAATCTTTCTTTGTGGGAGAAAATTGAGATTGAGAGTTGAGAAAGGATGGAGGCAAGAGGGAAGGAGGCACCAGGAATACAGCTGGATGCCAGCCTTCAAGACCAAATGAACACAAAGTATGCTCTACCATTTGGATTGAAAGAGAGGCTTAATTGAAATGAACAAACCAAAATGCCAAATTATGTAAAATTAAAAGCACATTTTTATTATTTGACATGGAACAAATTGTAACTTTTTATTGCCTTTAGATGCAATTTTGTTCAATGAAATTAGATTAAGCTAAAATAAAACACGCCCTGTAAAGCGTAAAGATGAAATATTAGATCTTATTATGGGTGGAAAGAGATTTTGATTTCTCTAATACATACCAAGGAAAATATTTGGTGGAAAGTACAGCCACCTAATTTGCATTAATACAAATGAGAACTATTAAGTTTAGCTGATTAGCATATTCATATGTACTATAGGCACCACATTTTTAAAATAGTCTCTGATTACTAACCTAAAGTACTACATTTAAAAGCAGAAGTTTTGAACCTCAGAATTCACCAGTCATTATATTTGGAATATGATGCAAGAGCAAGGATTTTACAATGAAAATAAAATTGAACACTCAAATTTAATAATGTCAAAAAGAGACATAAATGAGACAATGATGATTGTTTTGGAAATATTTCACTTTAAATGGAATAACAAATGAAAGAGAAAATTGTCAGGTGAAAAGAAAATCACAAATACAATATAGATGTGATATCTTATCAACATGGCATCTAGACTTTAAGATATTTTATCCTGATAATATTTTAAGATTATAGGAAAATCATTATCCTTATTTTCACATAAGAGGCAGAGTAAATGGACATACACCCCTTATTCTAGGAAACTTATTCTAGGAAACTAGGAATATGGTATATATTTTCAACTGTCTGAACTAGAAGGATTATCTTAAAAGTTCTATTGACTTCACTAAAAGTAATAATATTTAAAGGTCTCAGACATCCTAAATACTTTGATTTGTCATCACATAAAATACTGGTAATTTCAATCCTTCAGATACCATTTTAATCTACTCTTTTGTACATGCAATATACTTTGCACTCTTTGGGTATTTTGGCTTAGGTTGCTTGAATTTATCTCATTGTTTAATTTTTTTTTTCTTCTAGAGGCAGGGGAGTTTAAAGAGCCCTTGTCCTGTCATGAAGAAATAGAGGGTGTAAGTTACTCCTGTGATCTAACCAGACCCTTAAGGAAAAGAACACAGAGGAAAAAAAATTTAATGATATGAAAATTCCTTGAAAAGTGTGGGATGCTGATGCCTCTGTTCTTTGCTTTAAGTTTTTCTTGAAAAGAACTGAATAAATACTGGACATTCATCAGTGAAAAATTTTATAAATTAGAAGGAAGCTTTAGGTTCCATAATGGACCTTATTAATCAAATGTATAGCATTTAAGAACAGCAAATTCCCTTTAACTGTGAGCTCCTCACATTAGCATATCAGACAAAAACTGGAATTCCATATCTGGTTGCCCTGATGAAATCCTAGCATTGTTTTAAACTTGTAAATTTAATAGGAGCTTGGGATATTTTCCCCTTCCTTTTTTATTATTACTTTATAAGGCAATCATGTCAGCATTCAATTCCCCATCATCACTGTTTTTTGTTTGTCGTTTTTTGATTAACAAGGAAAGTGAAACAGGGCTACTATGGGTGCATTCAGCCACTTAGATAAGATTTGCCATCAGAGATTTAACCCTCAGATTTGTATTTTATCTCCCTCTTTACAATAGTTATATTCAAATATGGCAGTTTCTATCCGAAAGATTATACCTCCAGCTGTCAAAGAATATTTAACTCTAATAGAAACTTAGGCAAAAATAACAACAGCAACGGCAACAAATTGTCCACGAGGTAATTTTCATGGTTCCACTTCCCTGCGCAACATTTCTGGAAACTGGATAAACTGCTGATAGAGAATATGAGAGTGAATCACTGAAAAGTACTTCAGAGAAGTCCTTCTTGGCAAATCCTGTCCCAGATAAGGAAATAAGAAATCACAGTAAGAGAATTTCAATGAAATCCATAACACCAAGATGTATCCAACACTACAGCTGATGCTGAATCTCCCAGTGGGGAAAAAAATAAAAGCCAAAACCAAAACAATTGTTAAGTGCATATTAAACTGGATGTGGCTAAAAACCTACAAAGATGTATATTATAAACCCTTACACAAACTAAAGGGATCTGAGTGTATTCTGATCCCATTTTCATAACATATTTACACCTTTACACTCATCCTCACACCTCACATGCATTATCATCCTTGCTTTGCATGCACCAAGTCACAAAAAAGCATCTCTCATTCAGACCTCAAGGCTTAAACAGTACCTTCCTTCCTTTCAGCAGAATTCAATGTGGCATGAGCAACAAAAATTTCTCTAAAATAGAAGGAAAGGTCCAAATCCTGGAAAGGAGAAAAAGCTAAGCATTTAGTAGGATATTTTTTTTTGCTATGGAGACCTCAATGGAAGTTGTAGGTGTGCAGCATCTTTGAGGATTTAACCTGTCACTTTCAAAACAGGCGGTGTGAAGCTTATTTTCTCCTGTCCTCATTCACCCAGACTCTGCTTTGTTAAGAACTCTATATTCAGAGCAAAGGATAGTTTTGGATTTTATAGTCAAAAGGTGTAGCTTGAATTCCTGAGTTAATTGAACCAGATGAATGGTTTCCCCCTGCACCTTACTAGACCTTACTGGGATCAAAACTAGTCATTTTTCATTTCCATTAATGAGATACCACAGATATACACTGGCAGCAATTCTGGAAAGAATGAAAGTGGAAAGGAGAGCAAATGGTCAGACTATCCTTTTTAAACTTAAACTCTGAAGGCTGTTAGGGAACTTTTCGTTCCCTGCCTTACTACTGTGGATTTTTTGACACTTTCTCTAAATAATCTGCAGTTCATCACAGAAGGAAAAGATCAGATGGAAAAACACAGATCTATTAGAGCATTTCTTACAAAAGCTTCTACACTTCCTGTTTTCCAATTCTTTCTTTCACAGAATAAGACAGACCTAGGTATGACCATATTTAACAAAACTGAACTTAGAATTCCTCACTAATTTTCAGCACTTTCCCAGCACAACAGAAAGTTTCCTAGGAGAATCTAAAGGGGGCTAAAGCTTCACATCAAAGTCAATATAACCTGTTTTTGTTGGAGGGGATGGGAAAGTAAAATAAATGTTCCCCTGGCAAAGAAAACAGGTTGGGGAGTGTATGTTGTGTTTTTTTCTTTATTTGTTTGTGAGCTTTTGTGGATTTTTTGTGTTTTTATTGTTTAATTGATTTGTTTGTGGGTTCTTTTTGCTGTTTTTGTGTATGGAGTTTTTGTTTGTTTGATTGGTTTGTTTGTTAAAAAGAATTAAGGCTTTTTAAAGGGAAAATTAATTATAACAGAGGACTTATAGAATTATTTGGAGTACGACCCAAAGAGATGATGAAAGAACAGTTTGACTGTAAGAAATAAACTGGCAGTTTGATGTAAATTGACACTAGACCAAGGATCTAGGAGAGTTTTTGCCTTACATTTTGCACTTGCAGACTCTGATCAGAATGACTTTGAATTGCCTTTAAAAGCCATGCTTGGAGGAATGTAATTTCCTGTTGTAGCAGAAGTAATGCCAGTAGACAAAATCCCATGATTCTTCAACAGGAAGCTCTCTAGTCTGAACTCATTGAAATATCTCAGTGGTTAAGCATGGTCAGGCAGGTTTATAAGGGATTTGTCCTCCAAAGTTCTATCTCACATGAGGGAAAAGGCAAGGTTAGGTTACTTACCATTTCCACCAAGGTCTTGCTGCTGTTTTCTAAGAGCATTGCTTATGAAGAATGACAATGCATTTCAAGTATTGTTAAATACTTTACTCCCCCTTCTCTATGCAAATTGGAGAAAGTAAAGTACTCCTCTTGACACCATTAGAGCCTCCATTCCCTATTTCTCCAAGCTGAGTAAATGTTCCTCCAGCCATGATTAGTACTGCCTTGTGGTTACAAATGTAAGACTGGTGCTTCAGTGGGAATTAGTCTTTAATTCAGAACTTAATCTAGTTGATAGCAATATTGCCCATTATTATCCTTTTAATGGGAACCACCTCTAGGTCATGAGAGAGAGTTTTCCCTGTCTCTCTCACCCACTGTCAGGTATTCAACCATACAAAGTCAGGATGTGCCTATCACCACTGGCATGACCCAATTCAGCTAGAGATTTTATTTTTTCTATGGCCAGAAGCTTTCAAAGAAATCTCAGGCATTAATTTGTTTGTGGAACTCCCTTAAGCAATGATAATGTTTGGACTTTGGGCTGAAATGAGTAACCCTCTTGCTATAAAAAAATCACTAGAGACAAGATTAAGAGTGGGACTGTAAAACCACAATGTGTAGCTACAGGGCAGGTTAGTGCCCCTCTTTTAGACTGAGGCTTATTCCCTGTCACATTCCAGAGTACAAGTATATATTAAATGAAGCCAACCAGAAACTGGTGTAAATTGGTACTGTGTAGTCCTCTGTGTGCAGAAGTCAAATGACAGCTGGGGACTGAATAGTCTGTCCCTAGGTCCATGAGATTCATGACTTTGAGAAATAACATGTAAAATATATCACACAATGTCCTCCAGGGAAACATTTAAGTGCCAAACTCTATTTTCTGCCCAGGGCTGCTTGGAAGCATTAAATAACATTCCTTCAGTTTTGGGGGCTTTGAAGAACTTCCAGTTTCTTATTTCTAAAACTCATCAAGACAGATGTACCAAACAGTTGTTTCATAATGATATCCAACTCTTAGTCCTTTGGCAAGAAAATTCCTTCTTTCCTTCATCTCAAGTTAGTATTAACTACATCCAGAAGCTGCACTGTTTTTAGTCAGTAAGCTTTCCAATACAAGTTAGAGTTGATTTTACTATACTCAGTACGAACCTATCTTTAAGCAAAACAGGTAAGGCAAGCTTTGGCAAAACAGAAAGAAGAATTATCTCATCCACTGGGAGGCTGCCACTTAGTTTTGGATCTTGTCAGCAATTATAAGTGGAGGTGCATCAGCATAACTGCGGAAATATTGATTCACTTTATATGTCTGTGGAACTTAAAAAAAAGAAGATATAAAGCACAAACCAGTCCAGATTTTCAGTTAAGAGAAACTGTCACAAATATACAGAAGAAAATAGAATTACCCTTGTTTATACCAGTGAAGAATCTGGTTTATTATAAATGCAGAAAAAAATTGAAACAAAAATTTAAAATATTTGCATTGTTTACATACATATATGTGTATACCTAGATGCTGCTTATGGACTTTATAAGGTCAAGAACTCAGGCACTGGTAAACATCAGAAATAAGGTTGCTAGTGATTTTCCTTTTCTCCAGTTGTGTCTGTCAATTATGAAGGCACTTTTAATTACATGAAGACATGTTGCTCACTCCATGGGTGTCCTGTCTCATTCAACACAGGTTGAATAGGCCTCATTTTGTACATAATGATCCTGTGCTTTCCTACTGTTGATTACCAACCATGGGATTCACCTCACCTCCTTCAGAGATCTCACACATATATATTTATATCTCAGCTAGCTGCTCCAGGCTTCCCCTCCAAACAGGGGGAAGAAAGAGGTGTTTTAAGAGGTGACCCATTTTAAATGTGTGTTTTAGAGTGAAATGAATCACCCCCTAAGGAGAAGTATTAAGAGACTGTGACTAGTTCAGGTAGAGCCCTCTGCACTGTGGGTGCATCCCAGTGCCTGTGACCCCACTCCTATCTAGCACATGGTCTTTAAACACTCCTTCAAGCAGAGAGACATCATCGGCCCTGTGGGTAGTCTGGTGGTCCCTGTAACAAGACCTGAATCATTCCTGTGGCACATCCACTCTGTGAGCAAGAGGGTCCCCCTCACCCAGCTCCCTGCACTAGAGCACGCAGCCAGAGCTATCAAGCCAGTGTACCCTCATCCCACCAATAATCAATGGAATGAGAGAGTCTTCTCCAGAAAACAGTTCCGCTCATGAGAGGGTACAGGGATGCATAAAGTGCTTAAAGTTGAACTAAAAACTTTCTCACCCAGGACCTTCTTTCCTCACATAACATTTCACACACTGAATGCACAGTCCTCTCTTGTCACATTAGCTGCTCTGACCCTTCACGCACCATCACAAATGAGACCCAGGGCCTGAATCCAGGCACCAGAAAATGAGGAAGAAGCCATTACTGACCACACCTGAGAAGTTCAAGTTTCATTGACAACACACCCATATTAGAATCCTGATTTCCAGGTCAAACCTTTTAGCTCCAAATGTCCTTTTAAAACACTTAAGAATGAGATTTTGAGTTTCACTGTTCTTTCTAAACACCATGATATAGCCACCATTTTTGAACAAAATGGAGAAGAGATTCTTTGAACCATAGATAATGTCTCACCCTTTGCCTTCTCATGACATCTATGTAGATATTCTAAGTTGAAAAAACCACAAAACCAACAGGAATAATGCCAACTTCCTTCTTTGTGAGGTGTGGCATGAGCATAAGTAGACAGCTGAGGGTGAGAAAATACATGTGAAGAACAGGCCCACAATGAATTCAGCACAAATTCAGACACAAGTAGAAATTGCAGTATATTATGTGCTTCATGTCCTGGGGAAGCTTTATATATATATATATATATATACACACATATATATACATATATATATATATATATATACATGTAAAATTTTGGGGGGGCTGGGGGCTGTTAGGCTCTCTTCTCTTTCTTCTTCCCCCTTGTAACATTTTACTGCTCAGATACCCTGCAATTTTTTTCTTTATTTGTGCTAAAACCCTAGTGATCTTCATCTACCTCATTTCTGGTCCCTATCCATACCAAGGGCTGCTGTGCCCTTTCAGTTCCACCTCCTTATCCACTTGGTATTCAAAACCTGGCTCAGGTTTATTTCACCCATTCTGTTTGACAAAATCTATCACCCAGTTCTGGGTCTAGTTCACACAGAATTCAACCAGAGACTTTTTATTATTAATGTTTATCAGAAAAAGAAAAGATATTTAGCAGCAGATATATAGTGCCACATCACCTGTACAAACTGATATTTTAAAATATATTTGATTTTGCCATATTGGAGAAATCTTTGCTGTCTAGAAGAAGACAGTGAGGGGAATGTTCTGTGATTACCAAATTTTGGCCATAGCTTTACCAAAGCATGGAGACATTTAATCTTTTCCAAAACAAAACAACTTTTTATTCAAGCAAAATGAAACAAAACAACAACCAAACCAAACCCCCCACCACCAAACCAAAAAGAAACCAACCCAAACATTGTGGTTTTGTTTCCTGTTTTTTTCAATGGAATAATGACCTTGTTCCTTGAGTTCCAAATTTAGAAGGATAACAAATCAGATCTTACCCACACCTGGAGCTAGACTCAGTGCTAAGACAAATTAAGTTACAGAGGTTTAAGTTTAGCTCTTATCATTAGGATTTTATGACAAAAGCTTATTTTCAGATCATCACACAGTAGCAGCTGGAGAACACAGCAGGTGGGGGAGCTCAGTGCACTGCCAGGTTACTTCATGCCTATCCCAGAGTCCATAAATCCATTAAATGCCCATGCCCACTAGTCCACGGGACCACAAGGGTACAATGCCAGACAGAGAACCAAATCAAAGATCTGTTGTAAATAAATTCCCTGTCTTCCCTGACACAAACTGTCCAATAAGGCCTTTGCCCCACTATTAATGTGAGACACCCATCACCACAGGGCATCAGGAACAGCTCTTGGGGTCACCTTCCAGAAAAAGAGGCCAAAAGTGTGGGATGTGGCAAAGAGTGCTGAGGAAAAGTGCTTTGGGATTGCACCAGACCTGTTATGAGACACTGAGAAATTAGGTAATTCAGGAAGGAAAAAGTTTAGAAAAACAGAGGAGATAAAGCTAAGAAATGGTCAGTCTCATATAAATAATTTGCTGATCAACACACTTTTCTGACTGTTCCCCTTGTCTGAAGCACAATCTGTCCTGTCTTAGAATCATAGAATCACAGAATCACTTAGGCTGGTAAAGACCATTAAGATCATTGAGTCAAACCTTTAACCTAACACTGTCAAGTCCAAAAAATCATTCCTGGATTAACTTAGGGCAGAATGCACCCCTGGAGAGACACTTGTCTGAAGTATGAAGGCAGAAGGAGCAATCAATATAAATTAAAAAAGAGCTATAAGACAACCATACAAACACAAGCAGATGACCTACACCAATTCTTCACCAATATTACCTCAACATCCAGCTGCATGTAGAAATCCAAGAATCAATAATTCATATTCTATACACAGCCTTGTATGAGCCACAACCAAGTTGTGACTTTGTGTGATAGCCAGGAGGGCATGCTGATAACCCCTGGGAACACACAGCCTGCCTCTGCAAGACCTTTGCTTATGCAGTGTGGACCCTTATCTCTGAAGGGACCACTGATGCCTGCATTTACTCTTGTTAAATTCTTTTCTCTTTCCTGAGCAAGGTCTGCTATGCTGTGTGTCCATGCGTTGGAAAAGGTATAGAGTAGTTTGTTTCATGTTTCATTCTCACACAGTTCAGATATGATCAATCAAGATTTTTTTTTTTTTTACAGACATCACTATTGAGTCAGCTAAGGACATCTTGGGATATTGTATTAAAATGGTACAAGCCACTACCATTGAAGATGGAGTAATCTAGAAATCAAAAAAAAAAAACCAGTATATATAAATTTGTCACTACTCATTCATAGGAAAGTGAAAGAGCAAAGATTGTTATCCATGTTAAAGGGCTGTTTAAAGAGAAAATGATGCTGTTTTTTCATCTGGAAGTGTCAGAGTCTCCAACTGATCAGAGTCAGTCAGGAAGATGGGAGAGATGATTAAATTATTAATAATATCTTAGCTAAATATACTTGGGAAGCTTTGGAAAGAAAACATTTTTTCATTATTTATCTAATCAGACAAAATGTTTTGTTTAACCTGCCTTTTTTCTTCATGGACTGGCTTTGCACTGTGATATTTGCTAGGATTTCCCACTGTGCAGCAGGTATTCCATAGCCCTCATCATACCAAGCAGACAGCTTGTTTTGCTGCAGATGTTGAAGACACCTCCCTCCCAGGCTGTATGGTACCTGGTTCAATCCATGGTGTTGGAATCTGTAACAATCAACACACCCAACCCCATTTCTGACATGCCTCTTGTTGGAGGGCTAGAAGAGTTTAGTCACACCACAGTTTGGCATTCCTCAGGTCACCTGCATCCTGATGCTCTTCTGTTTGCAAGTACTATTTTAGAGATGGATAGTGAAAGCTCCCTTGTGTGCAGGAGGACAAGGATGAACCATAAGCAGAAAATATTGAGTCATACTCAGCATGGTAAATTAAGAGGAAAAAAAGAAAAAACCTCCAGGCTTGTCATGTCAGGGCTGCAGCTTTAACCAGGACTGACTTATGGTCCCTGAGGTCATGTTGTTCTGCTCTGTCTCAAATACCAACTGGGAATCAAGGAAATGAAGGCTTTCCAGGCAAGAGATGTCAAGTACCAGGGAAGAGGAGGACATGGAGAATGGTTCAAACTCTTCTCAACTCCTGTGCAGAAAATATGGATTTAAGTGGCTCAGGAAATCTGTAATGGGAAATTCAAGCCCACAATAATGAGTGGTTAATAAGGGCAAGACAGAAACAGGCAAAGACACTTTAGTAAGTCAGAGGTTCTACCTTATCGCTGACCTGAATTTATATGACAATAACTGCAGACTATACGTATATATGTTCTCATCATTCTTAAGGACAGGACAATTTCTTAATCTTTAGGAAACAAGATAATCACCTTTCTTTTCTCTTTCTACCAGTTGTGTAGTAGAAGGCAAAGACTAACTCAAAGAAATGCAGCAAACATTTGAGGAATCTTGAAAAGACTTTAAAGTTCTCCATGAATTTCAATTTTCTCTACTAACTCTTCATTGTCACCACCAACAAGAAGGTGGAGATTAGATGAGCAATTTCCCCCTTACAGTGCACTTCACAGACATTCATCATTATGAATGGCTTTCAGAAATGAATGGTTATCTCAAGAGACTTTATTCTCCAATTTTTTCCTGGTTAAGACCCTACTCTATTTGTTATGCTGTCTGTGGCACAAGAACAAAAACAGAGTAAACAGGAAGATTTCTAATGACACATTTCACAATTTGAAATAGCTAGTCTTAAAAATAAATAAATTTATAAATAAATCGACATTTATTGTGGGGACCTGAGTACTTTCATTCAGCACACAGACTTGTTTTCCCATCTGCTTTTCCACCAGTTGCAAACTTAATTTTTTCTTCCTCCTTTAAAACAATTTTTGAGATATTTGGGAATTCATCATCATTTTATCCCTTTGGTTAATTCTGTATTCAATGGTGTGTTTGATCATTTAAGGGCCTACAGTCTAAGTAACTCATTACTGCCAGTAGTGATTGGATGTTACATCCCGATAAAGACATAAGCATTTTGATCTCTTAAACAAAATTAGTTTTGTTTGTCCAGATCTTGTTTCTCAAGGTCTTGTATGTACCATGGGAAAGAGACACAAAAGGATATAAAGTGACCCACCAGCTCACTGAGTCCATCTGTCCACCACTGCTGACAAACACATGTGACTCTCACACCCCTGTACAGTCATCAGATTTCCTTTTGAATCTCTTCGGCTTCTTGACCTTCCTGTTTGGGTTGAATAATGTTTGCATAAATAGATATATACATAAATAGACTGACAGAGAGCTGAAAATACTCTGGGCTGATTTCCTTTGCTGATGATCTATTGAATATACCTGATGCATTCTATGTGTTCATTGACTTTTCTATTTGTTTCATACTTGTACTCATTTTTACTGATCACCATCCTGCCTTCTGTAATGTCAAGATATTATGAAAAATATTCCACCAACAAAGGTGTCCTTTGATATTTCTTATAGCTTATATATCTTTTCCCTTTGCCCACTCCCCCCCCTACCCCAGATCTGTGCCTGTTGTTTTTGATGAAGTTTCAAATGCAGAACACACAGTCATAGCTCGAGATTTGGTAGCAGCTGGGGTATTTTGTCCTTCCTTTCATTGTTTCTTTTTTTTTTTTTTTCCCTTTGCTATTTTATTCAGAACTGCTATCATTGTGTAGAATATTTATTAAGGTTATTCATAACATTTTTATTATCTAAGAGAAAACTAATAACTGTTCAGGTAACTGCACTAATAGAAAATATAAATCTGGGTATTGGTCAATTATTTTGTCACTCAAATGATTGTCAGGTGGGACAATGTTGACCAGAGCAATTTATCTACTTCAGAAAGGTGGGAAGTTTTCTATTTAAAAGGTATCAGTGACTTTGCAGTGCATTTGTGTCAAAAGAACTTATCTGAAAAAGAAGATCCTTATGCAATTTAAAGCCTTTTTAGAAACTGTTTTCTAAGTGCACTGGTTTGTTTGTTTTGTTTTTTTCTTATTCATCTTTGCTTTTCCTCTTTTTTTTTTCTCCTTCTGTATTTTTATTGTTTGAACATGGAGGACAAAAGGACCCTGGAGGGCAGACTTAAAAGTGGTGTTTTGTCACCTTCACGCACACTGCTCTGTAGTGGAGGAAAAGACTTAGAGCAGCTCTCCAGGGAGGAGGAGAGGAAGGGTTTATAAATGGATTTTTACTAATATTTTACATCCTTCTTATTCAGAAAAAAAAAAAAAAAAGTCTGATTCAAACACCTACAAATTAACATGCAAAATACATAAAACAGAGCTACCTTGCTGGAAAATTTCATCTTTAAAAGGCACACTAACATGAAAAGAAACTGCAAGTGTCTGTCCTTCCAGAGGGGATGGCATCCCAAAAGGAAACAAAAACTAACTTTTCTGTACTGGCACCCTCAGTAAGAATCCCAGTGGTTGTGAAAAATGGCAGTGATCTGGAAGGTCTGATACGCCCAGCACACATGGATGTGAATCAGGGCTACAGGTACCTGCTGTTCAGTCAGGGTAAGACATTTGTCTTAGGAGGCATGTTTATTGGGTGCTATACATGAATTACTGGGTGAGGTTCCCATAGCTGTATTCTGCAAATTGATTGTGAACTTCCCACAATTTAATTTCATTTCTCACGGTAATTTTTTTTCTTTAAATGCCTACTTTCCAGAGGTATGTGTTTTGGAAAATGTCTGGTTATATGCCTGTCTTCTCCTAACTAATTTGTCGTGTCTGTGGCTACATTATTGAGTTTATGAACATGGCATGAGAAGATTCCTCAAGCAAAATAATACTAAATCTAGTAGAGAAAACCAGGAAAGTGTTTGTCAGCATATTCTCACAATTTTCAATGTGTTTTATGATTTGTTAGGGGGAAGGGCTGAATTTAGGTATTCACATTCCTGAATCTGGGGGCAGTGTGGGTAAGCATCATAATATCTGGTGGCCTCAAAGTTTGTACATATTAAATACATATATTAACACATGAACTTCTAAAAATAATGTCAATAACAAAGAACACCTGAGTAAAAAAAAAAAAATTGTCTTGCTTGCACTCTGCCTGTTCAATGAATAGAGGAAAAATAACAGACTCTGTGGTGTCAGTCTAGTAACTTTTTTTTTTTTAGCTAACACTAATTAATTTTGAACACAGAGGAAAAATGATTGAAGGAAAAAAAAAAAAAAGCAAGCTTGGGAGAGCCTGCCTAAATGTGATTAACTTTCTTTTGTAATTAAATTGCTAAGAATTGACCTTAAGTGCAGTTATGTAGTCATATACTTAATTAATACATGATAAATAAATATCCTGATTCAGAATCTGACTTCTTGGTAGAGGGCTAGCAGATCTCAGTAGACAAAGTGGCTGAAACAGTGAGGGAAAGAGGAGAGTGTTGCTTGGCTCTATCTGCTCTTTATATTTGAACAGAAAAATCACAGTCCATAACTTCCCTATTTGCTGTTAAATTGTTGTGATCACAGTATCTCTCTGCTGGCCAAGAAGAGTGAATTCCTAGTAATACGAGTTTATAGCATCTGGGTACACATCAGTGTGGGTCTGCATCTCTTCTCAGGGAAGCTGTGGCACTGGTTTTGTTCTCTTTCTCCCCTGTGGCTGATAGAATCAAAATAAATACATCCTTCAGGCACCTCCTGACACTGGGAGGGATGTTTCCACCATGGGGATTACACACCAGGACTACAAGATGGTGCTGTCACTCACCATCTGTCCTGGGTGCTCAGAACAAGCCAGACTTGGTAGCCTTTAATGTAGTTTTGAAGAAAAAGATGGACATGCCACAAGGACAAAATGGTAATACATACTGTCATTAAAAGTAAAGCAATTTTCTTTAAATGGAGAGAAAAAATTAGTTGAGTCACCTACAGGTTTTTTTAAAAATTACATCATTATTATAGGTTTTCAGAGAAGAAAATGAACTTTTTTGATTTTGAAGCCACATGCAGTCTTTTCTTGAACACTCCCAGGGACGGTGTTTGCAGCACCTCCTTTGACATCCTTCTCTAATGCCTGACCACAACTTCAGTGCAGAAATCCTTCCTGATGTCCAACCTGAACCTCCCTTGACAGCTTGAGGCTATGTCTTCTTGGCCTGTTGAACAAACAAAATTTTTTGAAACAGAAAAAATTTGAATTGTGTCATATTCTAGAAAACAGATAACTCAGTCCCTTTTCTGACTGCAAAAACAGGTGCTAAAGTGCTGGGAAAATTAATGTTCTTTAAGTTAGCGCAATACTTTCATGAGTATGATTCTCATATGTTCTTGATAGTTCAAAAGGTCTTGCTCAGGTTTTGTTGCTTTAACATCAGATTGATGAAATGTTTGAAGGAGTGTGTCTCCTTTAGTCTCACAGGACTGAATTGGAAGTTGTCTTCACATTTTGAACGAAGCTTTGAAGAAGGTAAAAGGAATTGTGAGTTCACTCTAGCCTGCAATTATACTGCTGATAAGATGTTAATGAAGAGGAACACTGAACAGAGTCTGCAAAGTAGTTATAATCAAGTCTTGTTGTAATTAAAATTGTCAACAAATTGACAAAGACTCTTAGTGACTTTTACTAAAACTGCTAGGAAAGTGGAGCTGGGAGCATCTGTGCATACATTGAGGTCACTACTTGAAGCATTGCTTCTTTTCAAGATGACCTTTTCCTTAGGAAATCTTCCATACACACAGTCAAACAGAAAGTCCTGTTTGCCTAAAGCACCAAGTCTACCTCAGGCCAACCACATCTGCTTTGTGAAAGCATATTAAAAAATCAGCCAAGCACAGACTGATGCTTTGCCTCTTTGCCTCTCCTGGCAATGCACAGTTTTAGGGCTTGATGATCAAGACATTATGCATGTTCCCAAACTTCTAAACTTTCTGGATTCTTCCAGACCAGCAAAGGAACTGAACTTTCTGTGGGCTGAAAGAGCTGTGTACACCTTTGTGTACGTACCTACACCTCTGTATTTCAGTCTACTGGGAAAAAGATTGTTATGTAACTTGTATTAACAAATGCAAGTTCTCATATGTAACATCAAGTTTATCGGCACGTAAGATAAAAATCACATTCATGCAGAAGAGATCTCAAAATCTTTTAGAGCCTCTACAAAGAAGTGCAATTAAAGTAAAAAAATCAAAAACTAACTATGGTGATTTATTGGCAGCAAAGACCCAACCTGGGGAAAATGGAATTAGAAAATTAGAATATTTCACAAGGAATAGGACTGCATTTATTTAGTATGAATGGCCAGGCTACAGATGACTACAGATTTGGTTGTCTGGTTGCAATTTGTGTGAACAAGGTCATCTCTTCTTAGTATAATACTATATTTTTTTCCTTCTATCATTCTATCATTGCATCAAAAATTCATGGAAAATCATTAACAGCTTTTACACAACCTTCAAAAGGTGTCACCACTTTTATTCTGCTGTAGAGGAAAACACACTATAACTCTCAGCCTTTCATCTTCAAATATTTGCCACTTAAAAACAAGTTTGAAAGCAACTTAAATGTACAACACATCGTATAGTTATAAGCCAAGAGTAGAAATCCAACAGCCTGGGCTTGAGGGAAGGCTGGAAATAGCTCACATCTATTTCTATACATAGAACCTTTAGCATATGGCACATAACCTCTGAGTCAAAAAAGATTCTAGCAGGAGGTGTGAAACACTCCTTGCTTCTGAATAGGGCAAATGCAACGTGATGAGATTAAAAGGATGATTGTAATATTGTATGTCCCAAAGCATTAATAAGCTGGTATTACAAATACTCCCTTGTAACTGGTTTTGACATCAGCACTATTAAGTCTTAATCAAGGAAGAGGAATCACTAGATAAACATTAAGCAATAGTGATCATGGATTGTTAGTAAACATGTGAATGAATAACATGTTCACACACATGGCAAGAGGTGCATTCTATACTACATTTCTTTGTTATTGTTACCACTTCTCAGCCTTTTTGACAGTCTTGAGACACTGGGTATTTTTGTTGTGGGAAGTGGAAATGTAAATTCATTTTTCTGCTTAAATTTTGCTTTGTTTTTGAGCAAAGTAAAAACCTGACTAGTAATATTTTGAAAAGCTTTGAAGTCTCTAATTACTGCTTGCAAAAATTTTAACACTTTCTTTAAAGGCATCACACCTCAGTTTTCCTAGAAGTAAAAAATGAAAAGGGATGGAAAGAAGTTCTGAATAAAGATGTTCCCCTATTTTTTCATGTATTACTTCTGAAACTCAATCTAAACTTGCAAAGGATGTTTTCAAAGTCAACTGTCGTGTTCTCAGAGGCGTATCCAAGTCCCCAGTGGCCACACCAGGTGCCAATCTGAAATTTGGCCATTGATTGGTTTGACCATAACTTCCCAAAACCTTACTTCCGGGTCAAACCATGACATCAACCAATCAAACAAAACCAGACCAAACAAACAAACAAATTAAAAAATCAAAAAAAGAAACCAAATCCAACCTTTTTCAAACATCTAGTGAAAATGACATTATGTTTTTTTCAGGATAAATGTCAACAAGTAAAAGAAAAATAAAGGAAAAAGGAAAGAAAAAGTGGGATGGTTCCTCTTGAAGTGAGACTGATGGGTGAATTTACAGTAGAATTCCTTCACTGCTCTGGTAGTGGCTTGTCCAGGCTCAAACATTCTGAAGGCTGTGAAAGAACAGCCACACAGTTTCTGTAACATGCACTGATTGAACATTTCTGTCAGCTTGGATTCAGCTGAGAGGCATTGCAGACCTGCTCAACTTTCTCCTTCCTTCTACACCACTGACATGGCCCCAGCCTGGGGGGCTTTTGTGTCAGCTGAGCATCCTTCCCTTATGCAGAAATTCTTAGTGGATAGTTTAAGGCAGCTGGAGCTGTCCTTTATAACACTGTGGCAATTGGAAAAGGAGGGTTTATCAAGTCTATCCTAAATTTTGCTTAGGAAACTTAACTTATTTGCTTGGACTTTAGGAACAGAACAAATGAGACAAGGAATGGCCTTTCTTCCAAACACAAACTGTGCTCTTTCATGGTGTTTGTTTTTCAGATTTTTTTTTGACAATGAAATCACATCCTGCTCCTCTATCTGCAGGTAGTTATTTTGTGCATTTTTGTCAATAGCTGTCAAGACCCATAGGACAGGTGTATTTTCCAACACCCCCTCAGATATACAGAAAAAAGTATGTATTTCTGGTTGCCACTTTCCTCCATGCTGTGAGGTACATAGCTTACAGTGTTGCAGTGGAATGAATGTTGAGTCCTCTCTCATAGACAAAAGTTTGCATGTACAGCAAACCAAAAAAGTATTTTTTTTTTCAGAGTACATAACTGCATGATGCAAACCCATTTATTTTAGGATATATAATCTGGACTTCCTACAGTAAAGGAATGGCCAAGCCTTCCATGCACTGTTCTTGATTAATTTTTCACTGCTGCCTGTTTCTTGCAGCCAGGCACCTGGAGTTTTTGTCTGTCTCTTATTTAAAGCAAGTGATTCGGGTCCTGTACCTGAGCCCTCTGAGGCTGCACTCTAAGCAAGGACCATATCCATGCTTAGGCACGAGGGAAAAGTTATCTTGATGCAGTCAATGCCATGAACACAGGGAATTGATGACTTGGCATTCAAGTGCCGAGTCATCAATCATAAAGAATCAATCTTCACTCCCTGAGGAGCTGGCCCCAGGCAAACATAATTCTCTCTCACTGCCACAGACCTGATAGCTCTTGTCCCATTTGTAGGGATTGTATTTGTTCTTATTTCAACATTGATTCACTTGGCATTCAGGAGTATTTTCCAGATTCCCAGAAAATGTCACCTAATTCATCCTCTCTAAAAAGGGTGGTGATGCTTGTATATTAGAGGACCCTAATACTTGTTTTTTGTTTTTTTTTTTTTTTTTCCTGATAATACTTTACACTCTAAGAGCTGAATGGAAAACAAGATCCTGTTGGTTCCTCTATTGCCTTTTGTGCATGTGATTTGAGGGAGGGGAACAGTAGACACACAAGGAGGCCTGTTAAAAGCTTTTAGGTGCTTTTAACTCAGTCAGGCTTTTCAGGTCTGTCAGCAGGTAGGTTAATCAGTAAGCCTTGTTTTTTGTATTCCAATGGCAACTCAGAGGCATTGGTCTGCACTACAACACCATTGTGAGTCAGGACCTGTGCTTACCATGGAATGAAAGCTGGGCCCTACATGCTTAAAGCTTATACACTAGCATTAAGATTTGACTTCTTTTTTTTTTTTTTTTTTCATTCTCTGGGACACAGTGCCCTGGAAAACATCAGGATAAGTAAGCACACTGAATTGCAAGAATTTGGAGTGCTGCTCAGGAGCATAGTTGCTATACTCAAAGGACAAGGGGAAAAAAGTAGCTTTATGTGTTTATTTCTTCTTTTATTTTCCTTTCTGTTATTCTTGGTCCTAGACAGGGGCAGAACAAACCAGCTTCCAAACACCAGGATATGTAATTAGCTAATTATATGTTAAAGAGTGCAGTGCATTTATAATGTTCTCTTCCGCATATGTTCTTCTTGTAATTTGGGACTTGAAATCTTGAAAGCTGGTATTTGGAGCTGATAAATCTGCATCAAATTTTATTCATTGGAAGCAGAACTGGTACTCAAAATCTGCTGGGAAGAACACTTTTCCAGAAAATACAAAACTTTTTTTCAGTTTTTCCTGCCATGCTGAGGGGGGGAAGGAGAGTAAACTCAAACACCAGTCCCAACCACCAGCACACAAAGATTCAGGAGGTTGCATTCCTCTTTCCGCTTGGCCTGAGCTGATCTAACATTGTGCTACAGGCTAAAAGGGTCATGTCAACCATCCCCAGCTCCTGACTGTCATCTCCTGCTATTACCTTACATGAGTCCCAGAAACCATGCAACCATGGAGTGAGATGATGCAGTGCAATGTCCTGGCTGAAAATGATTTTGGGGAAAAAAAAAAGAAAAACCCTGAATGTTTGATTTTTGGTCAGAGGAGCAAACTGATGAGATTCACTCTGAACCTGGAACAAGGTAAGGAAAGGGATGTGGAGGATGGATGGATGGATGGATGGATGGATGGATGGATGGATGGATGGATGGATTCTCTCAGGCACAACTGGCATTAGGTCATGAAATGACAGTGCTCATATTTGAGATATTGTGTAATCAAGACTGGAAAACTCATGGCTTTATAAGCAGGTTGTGTAAGAGGATGCTCAGGGGATCAGAGGTCTTGAAATTTCAAACATTGCTGCCAGAGCTAAGAAATGTAAACCTTTTTTAAAAAGGCAGTCATCCAAAATGTTCTTTCCTCTCCTAACTGGGTAGTTGGCCAACTGTCTAGTACTGTTCCTTATTTTCTACATTTCTTATATTTTCCATAACATAGAAAAAATATGCAAATATTTTTAATTTTTTAAAATTTATTCTTTGAAGGAATTATGGGTAATGACTCAAATCAATAATGATGAATTTGAGGATTTAAACTCTTGAAAGAACCCAGACTGTTGTCATGTCTCAGAGTAAGATATACTGAAGAAGAATAAGAATCTTTTCTTTTTTTAGGGGGAAAAGGAAAAAAAAAAAACCACTAAAGAAATTGTGTTCAATCTAGATGAACTTCTAAGGAGTATAATGCCAGCAACTTAGCATTCAAAATTTAGCTCAAGAGGGACTTTCATAGTATAGGAAAATTATGTGGACTGTGGATATAGGTCTGAAATTCCCTTCTCACAGATAAACTGGGGTAATGATAGTGAATTTGCACCTTGCTGTTCCAGCACTAAATTCCTGGTCTACAGGGGACTTGATAATCATATTTAGGTAGCCTAAAAGAATTTTTCATCCAACTACTTTGCTTATCTGGAATAAATAATTAATAATATCAGAATTTAATGAAAAACTCTCATTTATTTTATAAACACAAGACTTGCAAAATACATTTTTGCAAAGTTTGGGCAAATATCTTAACAGAATCTTTGAACCATCTGAGTTTTGCTCATTCTAAGCTTTAATGCTTGGGATAGTGACCAATGAGGCATAAAGCAAATCTTATTGCTTCATCAGATGGTGAGTGCAATTTATGATCTACTGACAAACCCAGAAGAGAATGCTGAAATATTGTGGTCACGCCTAATAAAATAGCAGGTACAGCCTGCAGATAGGGCAAAGACTAATCTCAGCTTCATGCAGTAATCTCTGCTGAAGCCAGTGGGAGTAACCTTGGCCTTGGTTCAACAAAATATTTAAGCACATGTTTAAGTCTAGAACCGTGGCTGGAGTGACTGTAGGCTAGAAAGGACAGAAAGAGGAAGCAAACTCTCAGTGAAACTGTCTCACTTCACTCTTTTCACTAAGCTCCATAGGAAGAGCTCTTAAACACTGTTTAAGTTTCGTTTGTAATATTTTTTTTTCAGATTTGAAATGCTCTTAAGTAAATGCTATAAACTGAGGTTTGCCATTTAGCTGAACTAAGGTTTGAATAAAAAATTTGTTCCAGAGAACTGGGACAGCGATGATGATTCTGCTGGCCAAAGAAAAGCACATCATATCTGTAAAAAGTGGGTTAATTAGCCAGAAAGTCTCCAGGAGACCCAGGCAGACATTCACAGTCCTTGCAAAAACAGAGATGCAGAGCCTTACTGAGACAATGAGGGACTTGCTTGCATGATGAATCCATGATTATCTTTCTCTCCACACATTTCTGCTTGTCCTTCTCACCTAGCTTAGGAGAGCTCTTTTCAGAGAGAATTTCAAGGGCTGCTTTATTTGTTAGGAGACAAGGAGGCACTAATAAATTCCTCTGTGTGAGGTATTTAATTACATAATAATGTGTACACTAATCAAGGTAAATGTGTTTGTGAAAACACCTTGATATGGGAACAGTTAATCACCCAAGGCATTGCTTCTTAACACACCTTGGAAGTTAACTTAATTAAATTAATTAGAACAATGAAAAAATGAACTGTTTATTGGTCTACAATGGCCCGAAGCAAGTGTTTTTCCACCAATGTTAGGAAACCTCCCAGACTGCAAACCATTTTTTTTTTTTTATTATTCTGTGCCTCCAGTTCTTGCTCTTATGGCAACCTGTGAGGAGCCTGAAAGGGGTGGCATTTTCCTCTACAGCCCTGGTGTGTGAACTCCTCATCTGCAGGAACCAGGTGATTGGTACCCAGAAGTGCTGTACTTGCAGCCAAGATCCAGAAAATGAACACATCTGTGAGCTGATGTGTGCAGTTATTTGCTAGCTGGAAAAGAGCAGTTAACTCACCGGGGATGTTCTTGTTCCCAGTCAAAAGCCAACAGAGATGTGTGGAAAGGCACCTTCATACCTCTAGAAAGCTTGGGGTTGTCTCATTATCCATTATTGGTTTCTACTTCCAAATATTGCATCCAAAACAGCTATTTGCTGTCCTGTTTTTCTGGTGTACCAAGCTGACAAAGACAATTACGTTTTCCTCCATGGCTTCAGCAAATTTTCTTGACCACAGCTTTGATGGACATGCAGCTGGCCTGTAGGAACATGGTTGTGTGTTTGGTTACACATGATGCTGCTATTTGCTGTATGCGGACACCAGAGCAGGCTTAAGCTGCAGATTCATGTGTAATTTGTCAGGATAATATTGATGTGGAAAAAAACCATGGTCTTCAATGTCTTTCTTTCCTCCTCCCTTGTCTTCTCCTCTTTACCTCTGAAAAGGAAAATTCTTATATCTCTAGGGAGAGACAGATCTATTAGATGAAATTTTTTTGTTTGTTTGTTTTTTTGTTTTGTGGTTTTTTTGTTTTTTTTTTTTCTTGGTTTTTTTTTTTTTTTTTTTTTTTTTTTTTTTTTTTTTTTTTTTTTTTTTTTTTTGTTTGTTTGTTTTGGTTTTTTTTGTTTTTTTTTTTGTTTTGCTTACCTTAAAGCAAAAGATTGCCTTGACTCAATTCCTGGTGTGACCATACCAAGGTTTGTTTTAGCAGAATGGGGAGGATATACCACAAGAGGTTGAAGGAAGCATTGCATGAGGATGTGATGAATCTTCTCAGGGAAAACAGTACTTCTGCTGACTTAAATCTTGCATGAAATCAATGCTGGTCACGCTGAGCAATGTAAGCAGTAGGGTTGGAAACTCATATGGCAAATGGTTGTTCCTAGCTTTTGTCATGAATTGACCTTTTAGAAGTGACTTAGATCACTCTTTTTAGGATACCCAGGGATCCTGGTCAGGGACATTAAGGGTGACTCAGGACCCTGACACCTGTGTCATTTGCTCTCAGATGAAGCAGTGGGAAAAGAACTTCTTCACTGCAATGGGAATTGGTCTTTAAAACAAAAGACTACTCCTTCTTTCTTCATCATGGTCACCTCTTTGGTCTGCAAAAGAGAAGATGGTTTGAGTAGACTGGTCTTAAAGAGATGTATGTAAGTTATCACCAGTGCTCAAGGAATGGGGCAGGACTGCCTTGCTATAGGCATTTCACAGGCATTAAGAAAAAAAACAAAACACAGTAGGGTTTGCTCCAAATTGGTACTCTAAGGCTAGATATGAGGTGCTAGGTGACCTTTAAGGACCCTTCCAATCCAAGATGCTTCATAAACATGGGACTAGTTTTGTGTTTGCCAGTCTGAAGAGAAGAGTAGGACTGTGCACTTAGAGGTCCAGATCCATGGTCTTTCAAACTTGGATTGCAGTTGTTAACAGGACACAAATGGCAGCTTCCACTCCTCTGTAAAAACTCAGTCCTTTGTATTTCCCAAGATTCTAATAGCTGGTGCAACTGTTCATTCAGAGAAGAACCAGTGTGCTCCCCCAAATGGATTTCTTCCCATTGTGCATCCTGGGAACCCGTGCAGATGCACAACTGAATCCAGAAACAGGCTAGTGCTCTCAGCGTGGTTTTGCATCCCAACCAATTTGTCCTACTGCTCACTTTTGCAGTTTGATTGCAGACAGCCAGTTTAGTCCCAGCTCTGGAGCTGACACCAACAACAACAGCCCAAGGCTTTCCTCATCACACACTTTTGGTGAGTGCTGATGAGACTTGTGGTATGGACAGCTTGATTTACTGAAATGAACCTGTTGGTGGCTAAAACAGTGCTGGTATTTTCAGAAGTGATTAAGTATTTGGATAGACATTTTCTTCCTAAATAGCAATAATTTCTGCCATTTTCTTTGGCTATCAAGACCACTGAAGTCATCTCAAACCAGGTTAAGAAATAAAGACTGTTAAGAAATAAGGACTGTGAAGAAATGAGATGCAGTTGTGCTCCTGGCCTTCATTTTTTCAGCCATGTAAAAATGTTTCATGTGTCACTGCAGTACCTCACTGCTACTCCTCACTCACCTGTATGATCCAGTCTGTCTTATCATCAGAACTGGAGCACAGCATGTGAAAAGGAAGGAAAAGGACACATTCTGTAAATGTGTGATACCAGTGTTTTCTACTTGCATTTCCTAATTGTGCTGTTTGTGAAATCTCTATTTTCTCGTGTTTTCAGATTTTATATGCACTGGTTTTCTACATGTGTCAGTAGTTCTCACTTTGCTTATTTGTTCTTTTTTTCCCCTGCTTCTTTATATATGTTTTATTATATTAGAATGTTTTTGTTGGTTTGTGTACATGTGCAAGTGTGTTAATAATTTTCTTGGGACTCTTTCATCAGGGGCTATTATCACAAACCTATGTCATTGCTATATAACAAAGCTGTGCTGCTGTCTCAACACTTTTTTAAAAAATCTTTGTGGTTCTTTCAATTCTTAAATCTCTTTTTCTTCCAGACATTTCTCTCTTCCTTCCTCTCCCCTGAAGAAATCCAAAAGGCATACCCACACTCCCCCTATGCACACACACACTGGGGGAAAAATACCCTTAAATTGCTCCCATACTCTTTGGTGACTTATTTATTTAATTTCAAGGTCTCTTCTGAAGATGAGAAATAAGACACGACAAAGCATGTGTTATACCAAGATAACGCATACCTTTGGGGAAGTGTGAAACACAAGGCAAAGAGGAGTGCCTTCAGTGACCCAAGATGAGAGTTATCTTGCGGTAACACACACCTAGATGTGTCCCATTATGGCTGTGAAGGATGGGGGTGCAGAAAGTGGAAATAAAAGAAATAGTAGAACTTAAATTCCTTTTATTGTTATTATTATTTTTAAGTTACTCTTCAGCATGTCCTTCTATCATAAAAAGGAGAGAAGGATTCCAGCCAACAATCCTGTGGGACATCCATTATAATACAAAATAATACATGCGGAGATGATAAAGCCAGGAGGGACACTCGCATTCACTCTTACTGTGGATAGTTCCATATCGCAATTTATTAAATGTCACAGAGTTATTCAGCATTGAATTCAAAGTATTTGATTACATTCCTTCCCAAAAGGCATCCATACTACTTCTGAAGACATCAAAACACAGGAAATCTGTTTCTTATTGGGTAATTTTTTCCAATAGTTTGTGACCCCTGCTATTAAAAAGTTGTGCCTTCCTAAAAAATTGATTGTCTGCCAGTCTGAATGTGTCCAATCATTCTTGCTTGGTCTGCTATATTGCATAAGGTTAAACTACATATCCTACCTTGTCCTACCTGTGTTTAAATCCAGTTAACTCCTGGGTTTCAATTCAGAAAATTAAGTGAATTTATTTATTTTAATACTTCATTAAGAATATATTTGAAACATTATGATATTTTAAAGACTTTGACCATTGCTTTATGTCAGCAGCTTCATTTCTATGATGGTGTTGCTGGTATAGAGTTAATTTTCTTCATAACAGCTGATGGGGCTGCATTTTGAATTTGTGGAGGAAACAGTGTTGATAATGTAAAGTTGTTGACTATGCAACAAGTCCAGTTTCACTAATACTGAGTTTCTGTTTTGCAAAATGTTCAGGGTCTTCTTTCTAAAGAAGGCAAAGACATTTTGGACCTTCTTTTTCCAGGTATAGCCAACCATGTTACAGTGAATCTTCTGTTTATTTGGCTGCCATTTCATGACAGCCAGGTGATTTTTCCTGTTCCCATCCTTACTTACCAGCATGTCAATCTCTGTGCCATCTGCAGATTTTAGCTGTAGTGATTTCTTATTTACTTATTGATGAAAATATTGAATAATGCTGCACCAATTACTAAACCACATTAGAAACAGCCTGCTCCTAAATCCTGGGATCATACAACATTAAGCACTGCATTTTGAAACCTTATAGTTAGCCAGTTCCTAATCCACTTAGCATATGTTTTATTCATATTGTATGGTAATAGTTTTAAAATTAAACTCTTTTTCAGTACTAAATTCAATGCAAGCAAATGTATTGTAAAAAAGAATAGGATGAGAGGAGTCTTATCTTTTTTTACTAGACCTTTCAGCCATGCAGAAATAAAAGAAAAAAAAAAAATAAAAGCCAAACAAAAACCAAACAAAAGAAAATAAAACAACCTGAGAGGTTCAATCTACATGTATTGACTTAACAAGTGGCTCTTCTTTTTAAAACATTAAGCCTTTGAAGTCACTGGAATTTCTCAGATATTTAAAAATTGTGCTGATCCAAGAAAAAGGTGAGAAAAGATTGCTGTGGTCTTTTCTTTAGTACATGAACTTTGCTGATACCACGTGCAAAATGTTTCTAAGTGTAATCTTAAAAACAACTGTTTTCCTGTGTGACCTGGGTGAATTGAATTCAGTATTTGTTGTAGCAAATTGTGCACAATACCCAGTAGAATGAAATCCTTAGATTAATAGATTTTATGGCTGGAAGGGAACATTATGATTATGTGCTCTGACCTCTTGCATAGCGCCTGTCACGGAATTTTAGCCAGTAATTCTCACCTCAGGCTCAATATCTTGTGATGCATAACAGTCTATTACTACAGCAATTGTTGGGCTTCTTTGGTGCTGCCTTCATGAGACTCAATCCTTTTCAGCATCAGTTTGGCAGTAGGGTGGCTATGGAAAGGGCTGCAAAATAACATGTACACGAATGTTTCTTTTTTAAGGGAAGGTAATATATGTCATATAAATATTCACATATGTGTATATGCATGCACATGGAATCCTAGAATCATGGTATCACAGAACTTCCCAGGCTGGAAGAGACCTCCAGAGAAGATCTGATTCCATCTTCTGTGGGAAAGGGAGCCTAGATAAGATTTTCTACCATCCAGTGCAATTGCAGCTTGAAAGCCTGCAGTGAAGACAACTTTACATATCAGTGTGGAGGTTGTTCTGAATTGCTGCTCTGACTGTAAAAACTTATATGAAGGTGAAACTATTACCCACAGGAACTTCTTCCCATTGCTGTTTGTCTTCTCTGTGTGACTCCTTGTGCAGAGGAGTGTCCTCTTTCTAGCTATTTTTTAGGTTCAGAAAAACAGTGATGGAGTTGCCCCTGAGCCTTCTCTGTTCCAGGGAGAAAAGATCTAACTCTCACTCTTTTCCCAGAGGGCAGCTTCTCCAGGCATCTGCTGATGCATATTTAGCTTGTTTTCCACCAGAACCTCCAGACCTCCTTTAGCAAGATTGCCAGCCAGCCACGGCAAACATAGCTTGTACTGATCTCCTTGAATATGTCAGCGTAGGACATTTATATTTTGGAAGTATTGAAGTGTTATGGAGAGAAAGTGTGCTCTGTGCTCTAGCTGACTGAAAAGCCTGAGGAGCTGACATGGTTCAGGGTGTGTCTGCCTTGTTGAGTGAATTTGAATCGGGAGTGGATTTTGTAAGCAACCTTCTGGACCTTTCTCAATTATTACATCTTGCACAAAGTGAATATGGAGTGTCTAAACAGGATCTTGTATGTAAAAAGCTGATGTCAGTGATGATCTTTAATCAAATATCCAACGTTCTCCTGCATCTTGGGTTTATGGGACCACTGTAGGGCTAGTATAAACTAAAAAAGCCTCAAAGGATCTATGCTGTGGATACTGGGCCCTCAGCAGCAGCTGATTGTGTATATCTAATGAAGCTGCATCATCCTGCTTGACTGTGTGAAGCTGTTCTGTCAGATTAAACCTGATAGCGCTGACTAGCAGTTTCCTGGGGTACTCAGAAACTTGTTTATAATAAAGAGAAAGATGAAATGGTAGGGGTCTTAGAAACCCAGAAAAGAGTGAGATTTTCAATCTCATGGTATGTTAAAATCATGATTGCAGTGGTCAGTGACAGACCCATGTGGAATGAATTTCCAGACTCTCTGTTTCTTAGGATTTTGGGGCAGGCATCCAAGCTGACATCCATGTAGGTAGTCCCAACAGTTCATTTCCAGATCATATGGGCCTATATTCTGAATAAAACACATACACCAGGGGCCAAATGGAAATTTTCATGCTGTGAGAAATGTGCTTTGTGAGGCAGACAAGGCTTTGAGCATTCAGTGGGACCAACACACCTTGTGTAACATACAGATAACTGCTAGCAATTTTTCTGAGTGCCCTTTCCTCAAGGACGATAAACTTGTTATTTCTTCACAGACGAAAAAAAAAAGCCTCTTATACCTGTTTTTCAGTTCTTCACTTGATTCTCAGGGCATTGGACAATATGGTAGCCTTTGCAAATATGAACAGTGTTAAAACCAGTAGGGATGTAATGAAGTGAGTTCTTTAGCGTGTAATAGAAGCAGATTTTTATACCAGTCCTGCCAAGGGCTCTCACCATGAGTGACATGCTCAACATTGTATTTCCAGGTACATAATACTTAAATTCTTTTGAACACACTGCTGGAAACAGACATGCTAAGGAGTTGTCATTCTACTGACTAATAATGCCATATCCATTATTATCTTCAGATGCCCCCTTTTAGAACTTTGCTGATCCCGTTGAATATTCTGGGTAGCTGAGTTTTCAAAACATATTCATTCTCAGTAGAGCTGTATGCTCTGTTGATTGGCTGCCTCCTTTCCTGATCATGCTGTGAACTTTAGTGGATGAAATTTTATACATAATCATGCTGTATTCTTTGCTGATTGAGCCATCTATTATCACTGTTTATATAGCTATTTCATTCTGCATTTGCCAGTCCAGTTTCAAGCTTGTTTTTCCCCCAATATATTATGCAAAATAAACTGAACAGGAATTACAGTATTTCCAACCTGCTGTGTCTTCAGAATCTAAGATAGCAAAATGCTTAGGTTTTCTTTCAAATAGTAGGATAAATGCTTCCCCAAAGATTGAAGCTGCTGGTTATGGAAAGCTTGTGCCACTTACTATATGCAAAATAGGAAGATTTACAAAGAAACTGATTGCGTCTTTATTTGCTTTATCAAAGAATCTAAAACCATAGCTGAAACTATAGAAAATGCACTTTAGTGATCTTAAAACAAATGATATCCCCAACAGATCTGTCAACAGCTTAGCACATAAGCCCTGACTGCTGAAGCAAAAAGCATCTGGAATTTCTGCTGCTAGAATATGCACCTCAATAAGAAGAAGATGCAAAAGTTCAATTCCTGAATTGTAGAGCTTGGTCAGCGGAGTTTTGCAGCTGAACAAGTGTTGTCTGTGCAGCTGGTTTTGCCAAAAATAAATAAATAAGGGGAATGAATAAACCAGCGCTCAAAACTATGAATCTTCCCTAATAATAAAATATGCAAAAATGATAGTAAACTCTCTCCATTTATTAAATTAAATTATGCATCTCAATCATCAAAGAGTGCAACAACTGCACTCAAGAAGGGCGTCACTAAATCAGGGGAAGATACAGCCCAATCAGGAAAATTTAACAACTCCTTCATTAAATTAGGCAACACTATCAGAACCAAGGTAAACAAAAAGGAGATAAACTGGGCAGGCTGATCTTTTCTGGCCAGAAAACTGAGAGGGAGATTGAAAGACACCATTTGATGATAAATAGGGCAGTCTCCCCAGGGGGAAGACCTTTAGGAGATGCAAATTATAATTGCTTTAATAAAGTCATTGGAGCTGAATCTATTATTTTAAGGTAAATACCTGGTACAACAATTGTCTCGTGACTCTTTCTTTATATAATACTAGTTCCTTTATATTCTAATGAACAGTACCCCATAAGGATGCTACTCCAATAGGTAAGCATGGAATTGCAGTTTAGTTTTTATTTGTGTAGTAGTCTTCTTTTTCCACCTTTCCCAAAATGATTTTCTTATTATTTGGCTCAGGGGAAAAGAAAAAAAAGTGGGAAAACCTTTTGATCTACAAAATTTGGCTTAAAAACTGTCCACCAGTGATAAAGAAAAAAAAAATTGCCCTTCATGCTCAAATGTTCTTTGCCAGCCTTGCAGCAGGCAGACTGGTGTAGGTGTCAAAATATTCTACCCTATTCTAAAAGGTATAAGGGGAAAGATCCGAATACAAAGAAAAAGGCAAGAGAAATGGTGATTCCTGGAAATGAACAAAAAAGTTTGATATTGGTTTGAATGTAAGAAGAGATTTCCAGGCAGGACTTGCTGAATATTTTTAGCCTCTAATCAGACCTGTTGTAGGACGGTATACTTGGATGACTTGAGGGTCATTGGCTATTACAAAGAAGAGAAAATGATACAAATAGATAACATGGTATTAGTCCTTGTGTAGCAAAAAAAAAAAAAAAAAAAAAAAAAAAAAAGACCCAAAAGCAAAAAAAAAAAAAAAATGTTTTTTTTTCTTTTTTAAAAAAAAAAAAAAAAAAAAAAAAAAAAGAAAAAGGCCTACAGACGGTATTGTCAATTAATATGTCAGCCTTTAACATTAATTTCTAAGCTAAATCTGACCTATTAATGATTGCTGTAAAGGGAATATGACTGCAACAAAAGAGGCAGCCACTGTCCTGGACAGTCTGCAGTCCAGCAAAAAGATGAGATGAAAGAAAAAGGAGATATGAAGTGATCAAATGGCCAAAGTGAGGGGATGTCAGCATCAAAGCTGCTGAATTACACTGTCCTGACTTGATCACAAACTTCCATAGTTCTGTAGCCAGGACTTCCTAGAGTGCCTTCCCCTAACCTGTGTCAATTGTGAACTGTCAGCCTTGCTGATCGGCATCCTGTCCATTTGTGAGGAGTGGGAGCCTGGATGTTTACACAGGGCCTCTGGTGGGTGCACATGAGTTTTCCTAGCCTGTGTCAACATGCCATTGCTATTATCTTTATCTGTATCAAGCAGGCTAAAGGCAATCTGATCTGAAATTGTGTCTCCATTTTGCTGGATAGACATACGCTTAGTCAAATCCTTAAGGAAAGCTGCCACTAATACAGTGTATGGAGGAGCTGGAGTTACCGAGCATTACAGGTGTTTGTTTAACCTTGGCATACATGGGAAAACTGTAATGATTTGTTTCGTACCTGAAGGCCTAGAGAGGATTATGCTGCCTGTCTACTGTCTGTATGTGAGGTGTGTGAGCAAGGAAACTTAAAAGACACAGCCAATTTCTGTGCTTCATCAAGATCAAACATTTCCATTAAAATACTAACTTTTAAACACTAATATTAGTCTGAAATAATTATTGAAGATTTCTCCCTGCGGCCGTTATATCCTTAAGCGAGACAAGGTAATTTCTGCTGTTAGTGTTCTGAGCATTATTTTTCCAGCTTTCTTCTCTAGCAATTCTTTTCTATAAATTCCGTGCACTTGAAAATCAGATGCTAATTTAAAAAGCCCAGGAAGGAAGGTAGTAGAGAACACTGAAACACGGACATACATAAAAATGTGCTCACACACACATACAGGTGATAAATGCCCATACACACACAAGCATGCAGGATGTCTCCTGAGGCTTTGTGTTCTTGATGGTTCCATCACCTGTCATAATTTACAGGTCATGGGGCCATGAGGAAAATACAGCACAGTTTAAATTCAGTTGCTACAAACTGGCAGATGTCTGAAGGAACTGTAGTTTCAGAAAGTGGCAGAGTTTATGATTCACAGGAGTTTAACAGGGCTCTGAAAAGTAAAACATCTTTTCAACATCGTTGTGCTTCCCATGGTAAATTACCACTCTGCTCCCACTAGGATCCATAGGAGGTGAAACATCCAGCACCTCTGGGCAGGGCTGGGTGCCCACAAGTCACTGATTCACCAAACACACAGGTATGTGCTTCAGAGCCTCCTACTTCAATAAGAACCCGGCTCTTATTGAAGCCAATGGCTCTGAAGCACATGCCTGCATGCTCTGCAGGGACAAAACCTGACACTGGTTTTGATACAGTCATACAGACACCTTAAATTAAAAAGCTCACAAAATATGGACACACATACATTTCGCCACTTTATCATGCCCTGAAAATCATGGCATTAAGAAACAGAAGAGCTTCTCTATAATGTTGGATAATGGATGAAAAGGTAAAATGCATATGATACGACACAGTTTTATCTGAAATTATTCCTTAAGGAGCATTTGGACTTTACTTAATGGTGCAACTGCTTGTAATAATAAGATTTGGATATTTGTTTATCCATTCACTTACTTATTGGAGGGTATCATTATTTAATTTCTAAAATGTCACACTAGGGACATGTAGGATTGGGAAGAATTTTCTC
Source organism: Pyrgilauda ruficollis (assembly GCF_017590135.1). NCBI lineage: Eukaryota > Metazoa > Chordata > Aves > Passeriformes > Passeridae > Pyrgilauda > Pyrgilauda ruficollis. Next base: position 397,547 of record NW_024508877.1, on the reverse strand, counting down.
ATTTTCTAGATGAGATAGGACGGAAATTTTATGCATACAATTGGGGAAGGACACTTAAAAAAGTGTAAAATGTTTCATTAAACAGAAACTTACCCCAGCTGTTCATTTCATTTTTATACCTCACAGAAAGGAAGCTGCTGCTGATGGCTGTTCAAGGCATTTGGTGTCTTATTTGAGGTAGTGGACAATCATACATGTCCCTGTGTTGGGGAGACTTTGTAAACAATCTCCTGACCAGCTCTCAGCACTGGAAGCATCTGCAGACTTTTATAACCCTCAGCTCACTGCAGTGACTTAGTCCTTTGTTACCATTAATGAACCATCAGAATATCATTAGTGCCAGGAGAGAGAGTGCAATTCATCTTTCGAAATACAGAGGTTTATATATGAGGTGGCCAGTTCAGGACTCCCTTACACTCACTGGGCAGAAACACATTTAGATCATGTAGACATACAAATTGGTGTAGTAGACTCATGCTTTTTTATTTTAAATCAATGCAAGAAACCTCCATGACAGACACTATAGAAGGAAAGGGTCAGAGTTAATGTTTTAATAAAATCTCTTTGATAGGAATACAAACTCATTATCTTTCCTTTCAGCCTCTTCCTCCTACTCTTCCCCTATATGTACTCTAACTCCTTATCATAAGGGAAAAATTCTTGTATAAGAAAAGTTGTGATGAACATTTTGAATTATTACTGTCTTGTTTATTACCTGACTGATCAGTTTAAACACTGATATAACAGGTACAAACTCTGCCATTGATTCAGAACTGAGCACTTTGTCTCAGAAAATTACTTAGGTTATGTTAAACTTTTCTCAAATTTAAAAAAAAAAACAAAAACAACCTTACTAATTTTTGAGTACTTAAGTTTGTGACTTAGTAATATTCTCTTAGCATAAGATGTGTAATTTTAATGTCTTCTGCATTCATGTATTGTACATTAAGAAAGCCTATTTTAAATCAGACACTGCTCTGAAGAGTAATTTATTATCACAGTACTTCAGAAGATGCTTCTCAGAAATACAGAGTAATTTTTAAAGGGAATAATTTTTCATAGAAAGTCTTATTTGACCATGTGTCTTCTACTATGAAAAAGTGTAATTACTTTATTTTTTCATGTGACTTAACTTCAAACTGTCATTTGAAAATGTTACTTTTACAAAGTATGTATGCAATTTCTTTAAAATATCTTGTTAAGATGTTTCTTTAATGAGAATCTGCATGAAAAATTTATACTGTATGTTATTATCATTATAGATATAATTGGCCAAGTGCAAGGAAATGGAAAATGAAATTATTTTTTGATGGCAAAATGCATGTATATTTCCAGGTGTAAAGTATTTAATTGCAATAATCTACACCTGTGTAATTGTATTGCTGAGTCAAACAAACAGTCTTGCAGTAATTGATGAATAAACTTTCCATTTAATTCTAAATATCAGTGTTATCTGTTCAATTTTCCCTATTATTAAATGTTTTTAGGACAGTCCTTATACAAGAAGTCCGTTTACGCAAGTACTTTACTCTGGTGTATATAGAACAATATGCATCATAAGATGCTAAGGACAGTATTTATTTCACTTATTGTTATTGTCTAAAAATTACATACTTGGTCCAAGGCAGATAACTGGACCTTTTTTATATTCAGTGGAGAGAAATGGGCACCTCAGAGACTGATTTGTCCTGTCTGTGTCAGACATCTGGCTTAAGTTGGGACAAATCACTACTTGGAGTTGTCTGTTTTTCTCTGCTGACTGCAGAGAGACCCTAGGTGATTATTTTCGGCCATTCACCTTTCAGACAGTGAAGGTTAGTTGAGATGAATCCTATCTCTAATTGTGGAAACCCAGATGGCAGGGAAGAGAAAAAAAAAAAAAAAAAAAAAAAGAAGAAGATGAAGCAAGAGAAACAAACCAACATCTAAAATATGTTTCTTGCATTTACTTGTAAAAGAGCAAGCACACACTGTACTTAAACCCAGAACATGCTGTGTGCTTATTATGGAAAAACCATAAAAAAACCATAACAAAGAAACCTGTGTTCTTCATGTGTGTGGATGTGTGTAAAGGGATTAAGCAGTTTAACACATGTTTATGCTTCCAAAATATCTTTTGGATTGGACCCAAATTAAATTTACCCAAGCCCAAACACCTGTTTAAGGCTGTGACGACACTGCCATATGGTGGGTCAGTTGCTGCACACATGCAGACATGATCAGTTTTATTTGGTCAGTTCAAGCAATAATACCCCAGGCACCCACCCTGGCCCTAGAGCATGGTTTTGGCACATGAGATCCATAAGATTCACATCTCTGCTTCCCCAAGGTAGCCAGCCTGAGCTATCTCGGGCTACCTGCCTGTGGTACAGTAACATCTTGTTTTGTAGAGTTTCCTGAGGTCTGCCTTATGCTGCCACAAATTTTTGGCAACACAAGGTGAAAAAACCTCACCTTCCACAAATTCTTCCTCACCTCTACCTCTACCTCCATGTTTTACCAATATCAGTGTGGTACTCAGTATAAGCTCACCTGAATGTTCCTAAAACCTGAAAAGTAACAATAAATACATACACATTTTCCAAGCTTGGGGGTTTCCTTTGTATTATTTTTGGTCTTTTATCAAGCACAAAGGAGACAGAATGTGATGTCACATGCCCCAGCCTGAATGGGTACGTCAGGCACTGTAGTGTGATTTGGAAAAAAAAAAAAAAAAAAAAAGAAAAAAAAAAGAAAGAAAAAAAAGAGAAAAAAGAGAAAAAAGAGACTATCAAAGCAATTGGCCTTTTTAGAAAAAGAGTGGTTTCAGCAATGTTTTTAAGAAAAATACTATAATTAGAAATCTTGCTCCTTTTGGACCATAATTAAATGCAAGCACAATTATAAAACTACTTAAAAATAGGGGAAATTATTTAAAATCAGTTAATTCAGGATTTGGAAGTAATTTGCATTTTACAGAATCAAAAAAGCCCTAAAGACAACCTTAAGCTACAATATATTTCTATTGGTGTTTTTACTAAGCTCTAAAAAAGCTGGTTTTCAAAGACAAATTAAGCTGTAGTGAAATACATTTACAATACAGTGATTACTATTTTTTTTTCCCTGAAAAGTATGGATATCAGAGCAACCTAATAAAACTCCTTATCTTTTTGTTTTTTGTTTGTTTTTTTTTTTTTTTTAAACAACAAAAACATTTTAAAGTAGATTTTAGACAGGTATTCTACCTGTAAAATACCTGACTTAATGAACTGCTGGATCCAAATCAGCATGTAAAAATCTTTCAGACTTTCTGGTAGGTTCATTTGAAGTCATATTGATTACAGTGTGTGATTGTGATACCACAACAATGTGCACTGACAGCATTTTCTGCGTTAATTTTAATAGTAAATCATGAGTTCCTTTAAAGTCAAAACAAGATTTGCCACTGACTGTTTCAGCCTTTAGTCATTCATGTGGACAATTACCTGTCCCAGTTTAGGATTCTCTTACCTCTCAATTTAGGATTCTCTTTCTTTCACCAGAAGGTGAAAATCCTCGTGGCTTTGTAACTGTTTTGCTGATCACCAGGCAATCTGGACATCATTCATGGGGGTTAAACATGAGATTTCCATCTGTGCTGGTCACCAATGATCCCTTGCAGCCAATGGAAAGAAAGAGAAACTATTCGGTCGCAGTCCATCTCATACCCTAAAATTGCTTATTTCTCTACCAGACGGCACAAAACTTTAAGACAATTGGATTAGTGTTTGTTCATCAGATTTAGATAATTATAATGCACTCAGTGAGTCCTACCTCTTCTGTTGTCTCACCCACTGCACTCCAAGATGACAAGTCTCTTTTCCCAGACTTGCTGGCTCTGTGCCAGTCATCAAAATTGATTGAAAATTGCTCAGATTTTTTTGTTTGTGTCTATAGAGTATCGATAAATGGGCACAGGGGTGCCATAGGGTACAAGAAAGCTGTGGCTCCAATGGGTTGGTTTGGACTCCATTTGACTCCATAGCCCTATATTAAAAGGTAGAGAATTCAAAATAAATATCTACTGTGGAGAGTTACTAGAAAATCATAAATCGTCTCCATGATGGGATATTATCTTTGTCTATAATGTCTAATAAAGTGAAGAAAAGAGATGTGTGTAAGGAAAACAGATTGTGTTTAGAACCTGATGGCCACAGCATAGACACTACAAGAGTGTTTGCTTTGGGTCAGTTATAGTCTGAACTCACAGACTTCAGGAGTGATGCCTCTGAAGATCTCCTGGAATATCCTCTGGTCCAATTTAACCTAAAAGGAGTAGTTGCCATGCTCCAAGACTGCCACAAAAGCCAAAACAATGCATGGTAAATAAAGACATTTGGGAAATTTGTTTTGGAAGCACACTTCTCACCCAAAGAAAAGGTCTGATGTTCAGAGGTGTGATTAGGGCTTATTACTATACAAGCTGTGTGCACTTACCTGCACTCAAGACATTATGTAAGTTAACAATGTAAAGGCAATAACTTTATTGGTGAAATACTTTATTATTAATTTCTCTAATCATAAGAATGAGTGTGTTAATGTAATCGCAACTGTTTGGCCATTGAAGTTATTACACTTTCAGGAAGCAAATCCTTTTTGTTAAGAAATCTGATTACATGTTTGAATTATTGACCTTTTTTTTGGAACACTTTTTATTTTTTTAAAGATGCTCATTAAGATCTTTTGTCTAGAAAACAAGTGCGTTTTCCTATGCCATAGAGCAACCAAATTCTAATTGCTGGCTTCATTATACAGAAAAGTAGAAGTGTAACAATCAAGAGCCTTATTACACATACATAATTGAGTTTCATTGCAACTTATGAAAACATAAACTGTCTTAAACACACTTGCAGAAAATGTTACATCATCAAATCAACACTTTTATTATACAAAAGTAATTGTGTTTAAAGACACCAAACATATGTTACATATACAAGAGAAAAACACAACAAACAGAACTCTAATACATCTCCAAATTTTTTAGCAATTCTCAGATCTTCAAGAGTTGTTTTTGTTCCACCATTTAAATTAATGTCCCACAAAATGATGGGAGGTGGAACTCTCACCAGTGAAACAGAATTCAGTTGTTTTTGGGCAAAGGCATTTGAACATAGTCTCACTTGATACAGCACAAAGGATTCATTCAGAGGTTTGCAAGGTGGACATTTGCAGCTGAGTTCATGGTTTAACCTCACTGACTATGTTAGTACCTGAAGATAAACTTTCAGTAAATGTGTTCCATTTCATGCCTATTTCTTTCCTTGCAGCCAAATGTAGATATCTGCATTGTATGTCTCAAGCTAGATGAGATCAATCCACCTTTTATCACTCTTCAGCATGGATTATTAATATTGTTTGACCTGAGACATTCAATCCACATCAAAGGCGAACTTTTGCTGCTGGACTTTCTTATAAAGAGTAGGCATTTGGTGTATTTTGTTACACATCTTCTAGTATTAAATTTGTGCTTTGATAACCTGGTTTCTGCCAGGACATGGTTAACTTTTTGCAATAGCTAGGAGGGGACGTGGCCAGGACACCATTATTATTTGATACCTCCACATGTCATTGCCAGGGAAGGTGCAGTGGGAATGGTACTCTCACTTCCCAGGAGAGTGGAGTTCCCTCCACTCAGGAGGAATTGGAGCAGGGAAGAGCCAATTGGCATTTGCTGATTGTTATGTTTGGCCTTTCTGTGTAAACCACTTTTTTGTCTTACACCTTTTGTTATTAACATTGTTCCTGTTACTGTTGGTTTTCTTATCTCCTTGCTGTTTCCATTAAATTCTTCTTATGTTTGCCCACAATCTTAGCCTTTTCTGCTTCCATTTGGAGGAGGAGAGGGAGTGAGTGGCAGCATGTTTTAGTTGGTGTTTAAATTGGAAAACACCATTGCTAAACTCTGACAGCCTACACTGACACCCCACATGGGGCACAAAACATTGAGATAACAACTGTTCTGCCCAGAGCAGAAGAAAATTTGATTTAAGCATTTCTGTGTTACACTGGTCACAGTGTTTGCTCTGTTCATGTGGGTGAGGTATCTAACCCTGGATATACTTACATATGTGCAATTTGTGCTCCTGAGATGACCTTTTTTGAGAGCAGGAAGAGGGATCAGGGTTTCTTTGTTGGAATATCAGCTTATGGCACAGCAAAAACAAATGCAATGAGGATCATGTGGGGTGTATATTCTGTGCTGCTCTTCTGCCCTTACCTCTGAGAGTCCATTAATCCTCATACCCAACCTGTGGGTAAAACAGGGAAGGATGATTTTCCCCAGTTTTTCACCCTCTTTTCCTCCTTCAGACCTGTACCAGAGATTTTGCAGGAAATTTGGAATTTCACCTGAATGTTAAGGAATACATGTTCTTGTTGCTAGGTCTGTCAGGTCTTCACAGTACCGTCCACATCACATTCAGAGTTACAAAAAAGAATTTTAGGAGGGTCTTTCAGAGATCTGCTCACTTTGTCAGCTAAGGTGGCAGCCTTCAAGCACAGCTTGTCCACTTCAAGTCTCAGTGTGGAGCACAGTGTCTGATCATTTATCACAGAATCCCATGGCAGGCCTCGTTAACACAAATATATCATTTGAGTCCAAGCTTGCTCTTTGAGTTCGTGCCCTGGGGTGACATTATGATGCTTGTATCCCCAGTTTTCTGTTCTGTTTATGCGGGATATTATGTCCTCTGCCTTCAAGACTGGCTCTGAAAAGTGAATGTTTTGTTTTGTTATCAGCCTGCTCACTCCCCCACAGTCGGTGGGACACAGCGCAGTTCATAGCACTGCTTTTGGTTTTTGCTCTTTCTTTCGCTTTGCTCTTGCTCCTGCTTTTTGCTTTTGCTTGTTAGCTAGTTTAGCTAGGCAGTCCGAATTTTCCCTGGACTGTTTTTTCTTCCCTTGTCTTGGAACCATTCAAACCTCCTCTGACCTGGGACCTGGGAAACACCGAGACCTTGCACCTTGTGGCTGCAGCAGCCACCCCCAGCACCGGAGGGATCGACAGCAAAGTGACCACTCCTGACAAGGAGAGGCTTTCTGAATTTGTCACCCTTTTCAGAGCGGTGAAAGAGTGTTGTCATCCGGTAATGTTCATTTTGTGTGCTGGGGTGTTGCTTTTCCTGTTAAATGAACAGGTTCTTTCCACTTCTCTCTGAGGAATCCTTCCCGAACCCGTGGTGGGGTGGGGACGTATGGGTTTGCTTTCCAGAGGGGTCGCCTTTTGAGGTTTTCTCCCAGATTTGCCCTAAACGGACAGTTCCCTTCTGGAATTAATGAGTGAAACAGGTAAGAAATCTTTTTCATTTTTCATCTTCCTAGGGTGTTTCTTCATGACAGCAATATGATTTGCATGGGATGAGCCTTCAGGTGTGAGATAGGCCCAGATAATTTAGAAGGGAGCAGTGCAAAACCCCAGGCAAATGTACATCATGCTATAGACCAGTGTATGACTAGAGGAGTCAGATACCTGAATTTCAGTGGGTTGCAGTATTTTCTCCACCTTAAGCATATACTGGAATATATGTATGTATTTAATATGTTATTTTTGAATCACAAGTTGTTAAGCTTGGAAGCCTCTAACATCATTTAGTTGAACCATTATCTTCTTTTCCACTGTCCTACATCTTAATTTTTCAATTAACCTAATTTGATTCTGAAATTTCCAATTATCTGTTAAAGAAAAATTTATAAATCTGTATTTAATATTTAGATCTCACCAATTGCTCTAATTATTACCAGTGATACTTACTACTAATGTAAGCACTATATTAATTTTCTAGGTGTGTTTGAGATGTTGCTGTGTTTTGAACAAACACATGGAAAGAGTCAGCTCTCTGAGAGATTAGACTCTGCATAGGACATCATCAGCTGGGGTGGATGAACTTAGGTAACAGTTCATAATATACCCATAGTATTGAAGAAATTTCTTGGTTCTTATTTCAGAGCCTTATCCCAGAGACTGCAGTTCTAATTCAATCTCATCTCAATTAATCTAATAATTGTGTAGTAAGTTCCAAATTACACTTTTTCCTGATCTTTGGCAATAAGTAATTAGCTCAGTGTAAGCATTTAACATTTTCTCCTGACCATTAATAAATACCAGTGCAGCTGTCAGCAGCACCTTGACTGTCTTCCCTACAAATAAATGGTGAGAGCAGGAAATAACATAAAGCTTTTTTTTTATTATTTTTTATTATTTTCCTCGGGACTCGCAGCCTCTCCTTTGCCATATCCATCAACGCTTTTGCTGGTATTTGTAATGTGCCTTATTGTGACACCTTTGCTTAATACATCAGTTCCTCTAACATTCGAGCAGACTTTATAGAGATCTATTCGGCGACTGATATATGTGCACTATTAATTGTATATATTATATATAGTATATGAAGCGAGAGAGAGAAAGAGAGAATCTGATTACTCTAGGGCATCAGCTGCTTTCAACCAATAATAATTTAACATCTCTATTAACTACCTTTTGATGTTCTCTGTAGAGGGTACATACTGTTTTATATACAGGATGCATAATAAATTCCTATGAGATTATGCTGCAATTGAGTAGAAAGTCTATAATGCATAAGTGATGGAGCTGAAAAGCAGCTAGGAAGGATTTTCCTTTCAAAATAAGGTCACATATTTACATCTTATAGAGAAATATGATGGGTGCTGAAGAGGAAGAGGCACCAAGTTGCACTTTCTGGTGTGCTGAGCCTTTCTGTGCATTCATTGCTGCTGGAAAATGAGGTGATACCTGAAGAGGAAGATGAAGAAGAAAAAGTTCAGCATTCTGAACTTCCAGCAAGGATTTGGTGTTACTTTCTTCAGAGTATAGAAAACCACAGAAGAAATTAATCTCAACTATCATTAGCTAAATAGGACAACTCTTCTCAAGTAGGCTAACATTTTCAGTCAGCTTTTTTGGGTGGCATTGTTGAACCATTAGAGGTTCTCACCTGTGCTGCAGGTGATGCCAGAGCAAACCATGGAGACTAACACACACTGGATGCCTACCTCTAGCAAAACATATTTTGGCAGTGGGTTATACAGCTCACTGCCTGAAGGAAAGATATTTAAGTCCTAGCTCTAGCTCTGATCCTCTGAGACTTCTGAATATATATTTTAAGTTATATATTTGTCTATATATATAAAGTTTCTTTGTGGCAAAGAGACTTTATATATAAAGTAGTGTGTCTGCCTCAGAGAGCAGGGAGCTATATTCCCTACACTGGTTCAACATCACCTTGTATATTGTGTGCAGTTTTGCTCACCGCAATATCAGAAATACATTAAACTATTAGAAAGCTTTCAGAGGAGGAAAATAAGATGGTGAAGAGCCTTGAGGAGCTCTGACAGCACTTGGTCTGGAGAAGAGGAGAGTAAGGGGAGACCTCATTGCAGTTACAACTTCCTTGTGAGAAGCAGAGGAGAGGCAGGTACTGATCTCTTCTCTTTGGTGACCCATGACAGGACCCAAGAAAATGGACTAAAATTGTGTTAAGGAAGGTTTAGGTTGGATATCAGGAAAAGGTTCTTCACCCAGAGGGTGGTTGGGCACTGGAACAGGCTCCTACAGTGCCGTGGTCACAGCACCAAGCCTAGCAGAGTTCAAGAAGCATTTGGAAAATGCTCACAGGCACAGGGTGTGTTCTTTGCAGGGCCAGAAGTTGAATTTGATGATCCTTGTGCATCCCTTCCAACCCAGCTTATTCTATGATTCTGTGACATGACAGAGCAGGGACTTGAAATGAATTTTATCAGCTCCAGAAACGTGATGCACTCTATCATATATTCAGTGGGGAGCTGTCACTCACTCTTGCAGATCCAATCCTGGGCCAGCCTGAATTTCTGCTAAAGTCATACAGTTTTCATAGTAAGTTTTGATTTGTAAAAAACAGTGTTTTACACCTCAGAGGAACAAACTAAAAAAAGATCCAGCTATTTTAGATAGCTAATTTTGCACTGGAATTCTTAGCTTGTCAGTTTGAAAATAATCTTCTTTAGCCATTCGCATTGCTTAAATTTGGAAATGTGGTCACAAAGTATTTGTTTTCCTAGAGTAGTTTCATATTAAACAACAAATGTTCTGATATTGTTAGCTATAAATATTAATAAAAAAGTTATTTAACTTTATTCATAGAGTACTGAAATTCATCAGTTGAAAGACTCAGAGAATTGTCAACTTTAAAACACTGTTTTCTGAAAGTACCAGTTTGTCATGAATAGAGTCATCCATAAGAAAGGATGAATTCAAACCACAGAAACATCAGCCTGAAATCCCAGATTGTAAAAAATATGTAATGGCTAAATCATTATATGCTGATTTCTAAGCAAAGAACCCAAACAAAGAAATAAAAGCCAAAACAAAAATCTCAAGCAAGGGCAGATGGTTTAAACAGTTTTCTATTCTTTTCTTTTTTTTTTTTTAACTTTTTTTAAAAAACAGGTTTTTTTTTAATGTATTACAATGTTTCTTTAAAACTAATTGCACTCCTAGTCAATTTTTGGAGCATCAGGGTTTTTTTTAAGTTATGTTTTTCTTATCTGGGATAAGAATACCTTTTCATGCATTCACAGCTGTTACTGATTAAAAAATAAATAAATTCTGTCTTGATCTCACCTAGAACCATTCTCACATCCTGTGTGCCACTGCATTTGTATCTGTTGTCTGTGTTTTCCAAACAAACCACATATGAGTCTGTGCCTGTTTGTGCTCATAGTTAGGCATACAAATACAGCATGGATACAAATCATGCATGTTTGGAAGAGGGAAAGAGGGATCGAAGTATTTTAAAGACCACACTTTTTCATCTTTGTATTGTACTCTTGGCTGATTCGCCTATGAGGTGTACATAAATTCTGTAGATTTTGGACTTATATAAACTGTCTTTTTTTCCTTGCCTTTACTCTAAAACTTCTGACTTTGAGGCAGTTTATTCCTGCTTCTCATGCTTCAGCTTCCCTGTCTTTGAGAGGAATGAATGTCAGAGTCATTTGCAAATGGAGTTTGATAAAGGCTAGAAGACCTAGAAATGCATGTGTTGCTAAAATACAGCTTGGGGGCTCTCCTAGCTGTCACATGTTCCTTATATGAGTTGCTGGATAGTAATTATGAACTCATGCTTCACATCATGAGTGGGATTGTTATGATTATTTGGAGAAAAAGAAGAACGTGAACAATTCCTCGAAGTGGTTTCCTGTGCAGGTATGCGCCTGCTTTTTCACTACCTTGTTGCTTTTTTTTCCTTCTCTTCTTCTTCTGGAACAGTTCCTGCATCTTCTACACCCCAAAACATCTTTCTGAGGAAGAAAATATGCCTCTTTTTAATGGCTATATCTTCCTGCATTCAGTGGCTTTTTTTTTTTCCCCTTTCTTTTGGGTACTTGCAGCTAAGTCTATCTCACTTCAGCTCCTCTTATGCCTGTAGAATTGTGTCATTCTTCTGCTAGTATGAATGCTGCCTACTCTTTACCACTTTCTGCTGTAATGTTACAACTCTACTATCCCTGTTATCCTTTCAGGTCTTAGGTTACACCACCACTGCTCTTGCTCTCTGCCTTCAGGACTATTTTTGTAGTATCTGCTTCAGTTGATGGTCTCTCTTCTACAGCTGCTGCTTTCTTTTCCATTTCAGAATGAGAAGTGAATCTCACCTGAGCAAGGAAGGTTTCTCCTGTACTCCTGGGGATATTGCTTAGTAACTGACATTTTCCTTCCTAAGGTTTGTCACTGTGATTACTTGTAGTGGTTTTTCTTCAGCATGAGAAAGCACACCCTAGGGAGTGACATTTGCCTTTAACCTTTTATGACCCCCGCTCTCTGTTGCACCATATTCAGGATAAGGAAACCTCATAGTTTTCATGCTGCCTCTGTGTTATGTTTAGATGATTATGGTGGCTGCCCATTCTCCATTTGGAGAGACCCAAAGGACCACTGATTTGAAAGAGCTCAGAGCAATCAGGTATCATTTCAATTCTTTGGAACTGGATGGAGAGAGAACCTGTTGTGTTAAACTGGAATTTGCACTGATTTATCCAGAAGAGAGGTCCCATTTTCTCAAGCAAAATATTCTTCAAAGCTACAAATTAATATAGGAATGAGGAACTGTTTACTAAAAGGATTCTGTAAAATGGCTGGGAATTTACTTTGAGGCCTGAGGATATCCCTTCTAATCATGTGTGAAATTCAGAGAGTGGGCTCATGGCTTATGTTTTGCTTTAGATGACAGCTTTCATGTTAAGCTAGCTCAGTTCTTCTCAACCTGTGATCCATGAAGTATTAAAAATCAAGACATAATCCAGGGAATGTTTGCAGGAAGTCTTTGTAGCTTTTAATTTACTTTGCCTATTTAGAAGGTCAAATCTCCAAGTCAGATATCTTCATTCCTTATCTGCATGATGACTTGCTTGAAGGATATGGAACTTTCTACTGAGACAAGGCAGATTCATCTACCTTGCTAAATTTATGTCTGAGAGATCCCTGATAGAGCTGGGACCGAAGTGGTCAGTCTATAAAGCACACTGTGATTAGCTTGGCTGACACACTGGATGGATATGTGTAGACAGTTTCCATTTTGGCATTTACTTACTCTGAGCTAATCTCTCCAGAACATCTGAAACCCTGCTCAAATACCAAGAGTGAAGTAATAGATAGTGATTGATAGTTTTCACTTTGCTCGCATGGTACATGCAGCTCCCCTCATTCACTGCCCATTTAGGTAAGTTGCCTTTCACATTTTAACAATTCAGCAGAGACTGAGGTTGAGCTCACACCATTACCAAGCTTGCAACAAAAATATCTTTGTTCTGAATTGTCAGAGGTTCTTTTCTATCTACAATTTCTTCCTCACAATATCAGAAATTAGTTCAAATCTGTCAGCCTTGTTTTATTTTGAACATAAACTTAAGACACCTAAGGAATTTAAGAAGAGCATGTAAAAAGGTTTGAGAGAGAAAAGCTATAGCAAATTTGAGCAGAGGCCATAAGGGGAACTGTTTAGACACTTGAACTGCCTCAGTAAGGTATTCATGATCTCTTGGAAATAGAAAGGAGAAAAGGAAATGCTTTAGTCAGATTAGGATATTCAAGACATTACCAATATCTGAGACTGGCAGAATAAGGGGCAGAAATGTACATGTTGATATGTAGCAAAGAAACCTGAGGAAAAAGAAGAAGAAAGGAAGAAAACCCCACAACACTGATCATGGGCAAATTTGTAATTATTCTGATGCTGTTAGTGATTACTGCTACACAGTCTCTTGGAATGGCTTCATCCTGTATCAGAGAATAGAGTATTAGCACTGCTAAGGTAAGCCCTTCCGCCAAGTGTTTTTGCAGAAATATCCAGAAATCTGGATAAACGATTAGTGTGTTGGAACTGCTTTTTCAGTCTTACTATGCATCTCAAATACACATATCTTGACAAGACTAAGCAAATGCACACAAATCTCCTTTTTTCTTTTTTTATTCTTTTTTTCTGGAGGGTGGTGGTGATATTACAGCTCTATGTATCTATGCCAGCCCATTGGTTAAAAGGCACGTACAGGAAACACCTCATTTCTTCCTAAAACCTGCTTTTTCAACCGCTTCCACCCAGCAGGTCAGACTGGGTGTCTTTTACTGCAGTAATGAGAAAATCATGGGCATCTTTCTCCTAATATTGCCATTAGTATAAGCCGAATTTGTCAAGTGAACCATTTAAAGAAGCAGCAAGCAAACAGGAAATGCAGCAGATAAACAGTGTCTTCTGCAGACAGCCAAGTTTAAATCAAAACAGTGCAGCCACGGATTCAGTTACCTTTCCCTTAAATATTTGGCTCTGTACACAGTGGCCAAGATAATGGTTTTCAGGATGTGAGGCTGGACCATAGGATCATAGAATCCCAGAACCTTTTGGGTTGGACGGGACCAGAAGTTCCTGTGGTTCCAAACCTTCTGCCTTGGGCAGGGACACCTTGCACTAGACCAGGCTGTTGAGAGTCCCATCCATCCTGGCATGGGGCCATTCCTTCCAGGATTGGGGCATCTACAGCCTCTTTGGGCAACCAGTGCCAGTGCCTCACTGCCCTCACAGTAAAGAATTTCTTTGTAATATCTAATCTAAACATCCTCTCCACAGAAAAGTTGTTTGGTTTCCTTACAGAACAACCCATTTCTCTTCCTCTTGCATACTCTGGTTTCTGAAGAAATGGGGATAACTTCATACAAATAATTTCTCCATTGCTTTATACTTTTTTTGCTCATAGATCCCGATACAACTGAGCTCAGGATTCAGCAGAGGTTTCTGGCTTTTGTAAGTCTACAAAAGGCAGCAGTGACGCAGAAATTCCATCTGAAACAATGGAAACACTGCTTGAAAATGTCTACTTTCCCTAAGTGATTGGTATTTTTTGCTACCAACCCCCAGAGAGCTTGCTTCTATTTAAAATATTATCTGGATTAACAACTCCCCCCTGCTACACGCACAGCCACCTCCCCCCATGCCTTTATGACAGCTTTGCTCCCAGGTTTCACCTTTAAATGCTTACTTGCAGCAAAGCTTCTGAGTGACCTGTGAACCATGCAGAAAGTCTCTGAAGCCCTGGGGCAAAAGGGTTAACTACAGATGACAAAGTGCAACCGCCGCTGCTATAACTAACCCTTCATGCCATTTTTTCTAATAGGCTTTTGCACTTTCAAATTGCTCCAGTCTCAACCTGAAAGAAACAGCTACTGATCCTGGGGCAAGAGCAAGTCAAAAATAAATGACAACTTGATTTAGCTGGGATGACCTGTCACAAACAGACTGGTGATTTGTTGCTTTCTGCAGTTGTTTAGTATACTGTAGCCCAGCCAGGTACAGTCATTTGTATGGGAATGGCTGGCAGCATTTGCTTCCCTTTCTGATGAGGCTCTTCAGAAAGGTTTCTGAGTTTGCAATCTGTATTTATAGCATCCACTGCACTGCTGCAAGTGCTGGCTTTTCCACCTGGCAAGAGTTCTGTGCCACAGGTTTTGAGACTTGTTGCCCTTGTGGTACTCCTTCATGCTGAGCATAGCAGTGCACTCATTTCCGTCTCCTTGCCAGCACCTCTCTCTAAAAGAGTTTGTTTGTGCCCCATGCACATCCAGCTTTCTTCTGCTCCACTCATTCACCCCACAGAGCCTGAGGCCAAAGAAACAGGGAGATAAGAGGAATAGATTGAAACACTGTTCAGCTTGGCCAGTGCATTGTCTCTGTGAGTGACCAAATGCATTCACTCTACCAGCTTGTACAAAACTATTTAAAAGTCTCCTTTTAATCTCCAACATTTTGAGGGAATTTCTTATTCACACAAGGGGCCTTTAGTTGAAAGCTTTCAGTGAATATTTTTTTATCAGCAGCCTGTGTCTTTCAGTCTGTGTTATCTTTTTTGTCTTTGTACCAGTTTTCAGTGAAGTGAACCAGAGGCTCATCAGATGTGATTAAAAGGACACAACCTGCTAACGTGCCCATGTCTTGCCACCTGTCTGTCACTCATCACTTCACCCTCATGTTAATGTGGTGTTGGCTCTCTGTTTCTTAAACAGTTCTGAATAGAGGCAAAAAAAAAAAAAAAAAAAAAAAAAAAAGGGTCCCTGTAGTTTCAATAAATGTCTAAGTACACAAGTCTTGCATTCAAAATATTTGTCATTCCGAGGCATGATGTCTTTTATCATCTCAAAATTTATTAGCTAGTCTTCCCATTTTCCTATCATCATTCACCATCTCAAAATTTATTATCTAGCCATCCCATTTCCCTATTTATTTAACTCAATGTTTTTTGGTTATATCATCTTCCCATTAATAACTTAATGAGGTTCATACTTAAGATATAACTTTCTGTTTCAGCGGAATAGAGGAAAGTCTTTGAATTTACAGGTGGGAAACTTTGAGTTTTTCGTTGCAACTAAAATGGGCTGAACTACATTATTAAGGGACACAAACCACCTTTAACTTTTTGACTGAGCCTTATAAATCCCACTATTAATCTTTAACATGAAGGATGATTTTGATATGAATCCCTGATATTTTTCTGTGTTTACATCTAAGTGGCAGACATAAATGAGAATATTACATGCACCTTTAATGTTGAATCATTCACATTTAAAAAAGACCTCTGGTATGCAGGCTTTTAAATTAAAGGCCTTGACTGTCTAAAGGTAACCATGATGAAACCATGTTTGCATCATTAAATAGAGGCCTCCTAGGTGCAATTTCTTTACTTTGTTGTTAAGTGTAAAAATGCCCCAAGCCCAACTTTCTTGCTTTGATTATTGTCCACCAACATTCACAAATATGTGGAAGAAGTGTAATAGGTAAACATGTCTAGAAACAGGGGTTTGTAATATATATAAATGTTATATAATTTTCTTAAATTGTAACATCTGCATCAGGGACAGTTTCTAAATTCCTTTTGTGATAATTCCTGGTACACTGCACCCTTAACCCGTGACTATAGTTTCTATTCATTACTGTGCTACAAATAATAATTTGTAATAAAAGAAAACAGTATATTTATAGGCAGGAGACAAATATAACCAACAGCAGAATTGTGCAATACCAAAATGGCATTAGGAACCAGTCATCTGAAAAATAAATCTGTTTGAAGAGATCATATTATAATGCTGTGACTTTACTGATTAGAAATTCTATAGGCCAGAAACATAATTTTGTTCAAGCTACCAATAATAATTAGTGATATAGAAGTGTAATTATTTGTTGCTCTTTCCTTCAGAAATTCCATTTCAATCATTCAGAGAGTCTTTGTTTATTTTTTGCTAACTAGCGTAAAAACCCCAATTTATACCATGAAATTAAAAAGTGGTTTTGGTAGGAGCTGCCTTCATGCTGCAACTCATATCAAGGAGGGGAAAAGAAAGAAAGAACATAGTGCTGCTGTTTGTTAATTAATAATAAAGCAACCAAGCATTGCAGAACGCTAAACCCACTCCACTAAAGCTGAGATGTAAGCCTCCTTTTTTTCCTACTATCTATATTTCAGTCACTTCTAAAAGCCCATGGCTGGTTTCAGGGTGGCATTGTGCAGATACAGAATTGATGCATGTCCTTGAAGAATGCCAGTCTGAATATAATCAACCAGAGAGAGGACTGAGCCAGTGAAGCAGCTTGTCCATTAACACATAACAATAAAAGTAAGGAAATAAATCTGTCTCCTTTCTTTTAGTGTAGTATGCAAGTCAGTGGATCCCATGCCTGCCACTTATGTAAAAATCTGAATTAATTTCTTTTTATTTATATAATTCCTCTGTTTCTCAAATCTTGCTGATTGTCCTAGAATTAACAATTTGTAAAGGAATCCACAACTTTATTGTTGATTTAGTCTTTTTTTCTAAGTCCCTTACTCTTAGTAATATTCAGTTTTTCAATATTAGAAAACATTAAAACTATCTGAAGCCAACAACATAGATTAGCAGAACTACAAGCCGTATATGACCTGCTTGGTTTTAGTCATAATAATGTAAAATAAGGTGACTGCTTTTTAAGATGGGGAAATCTCTAAGAATTGAGAAATGGGTTACAAAATGTCTGTGGGCTATCATCAGAACATGTGAAAAGACAAACCATCTTTTTCCTCCTGTTCAATAAGATAATCTTGTACTAGCAACTTTTATATACCTTTTAAGATTACTAGACAATTTTATAAAGATAGCTGAAAATTAAAACAAACAGACAAACACATTCTTTTTTCATGCTAAGATTTTTTTTCCATTTTTTGTGTTGAAATTATGTTTCTTTGACACTGAACCTCTGTTCTCACTGTGGTTGACATAGGTATATGTTCTAAAAACTTCTTTGAAATGTAATTATCAAGTATACATAAAAGAGGTAAGATCTTTTTCTTTCATAATAACTTGGCCATTTCTGACTAATATTCAAGGAAAAGCTTAAGTTTTGAATCCAATCAGTTTTCTTTGTCATTAATTATCCATAATCACTCACTTCACAAAACTCATGAAGCTGTGGCATATGTATTTTAAGCCTGTTAATTGTGCTACTCCCTTCTTTAATTAATCCTCAGGATTTTATTTAAGATATTAAGAGGGTTTTTTGCTCTGGTTGATTTAATTTCTCTCTACATCTGAAAACCTCTTACCTCTTTGCCTGGACCCTTGAGTTTTCTATTTTTGAAAATTCTTTCAGATTTTATATGGCCCTTTCCAAACGTCTAAATTTTTTTCAAGGTCCTGGAATATTTTTTACCCTCACTCAGAAGAAAAAAAAGAAAAAAAAAAAAAAAAAAAAAAAAAAAAAAAAAAAACACCCAAAAAAAAACAAAAAAAAAAAAAAAAACCAAAAAAAACCCCCAAACAAACCAAAAAAAAAAAAAACCAAAAAAAAAAAAAAAAAAAAAAAAACCCTCTGAAAAAGAAACAAAATTCTCTAATGAAAAATTGAAATAATTCTTGTTCCTCTATTCTTTTAGCACAAAGTTTCAGCTACATGTGGACTTCTTTCTACATTTCAGTTTTGCTGGAGATCAATTCTTGTTGAAACAGTAAGGATCTCTGTATTTATTTATAAGATCCTATTCTGAGGGAAGCTTTACCCTCAAATATTTGCACATGCCTATATTTTTACCTTCTTGAAAAAGAATATTTCCTAAAAAACCTCAAAAGTTAAACAAAAAGCCCCATCTGGATGTTTTTGTTACCTTAATTCGGGTGGTCAAATAAAAAGAATAGCTGCCATTCTTGTTCTGATCGAGCTGGAAAAAAATACCCACTGGCTGCAGGTGTCTCAGATTTCACATGTGCTTAGGGAGTCTGTGGAGCAGCTTTCCCTCTTCCATTGACCCCAGAGAAAACTTAACCTGATGAAGTTCCTAATTTAGAACCTCCTAATTTGACACCTCTTTTAAATATCTCTAAATAGGCATCATAATTCTTTGTCAGTTGTGTGACTGGCTTAAACTCCCTGTTTTAATAATCTGGATGCCGCTCAAGAAAGATTTATTCCAAGCCAGAACTACACTGACTAGTTTATTTCTGAGTTTGTGTTAGGATTGGTCAAATACTTGATACACTTATTCATTTTTGTTTTCTTCTTTTTGGTTCTGGTTACCAAGCGTGCTAACTTTGTCTATTTACTAAAGAGCTGTTCACATTTTCCTCTGGTTTACTTTTCACCTAGCACCTACAAATCTGGATATCATTTTTGGACATACTTCTAATAGTTTATGGACTACAGGAAAAAAAAAATGTTTGGCAACTAACTTAGCTTCATAACATATAATTGAAAGTACAGATGCTGAATATTCCACTGCCAAATATCATTTGACTTAACCAGAAAAGCAATCTGGCAGTGAATGAAGTGACACATGACCAGAGTTGTGATTTATAAACCTCCTGTTCTACCACGACTTTGTAATTTTTTTAGACAACATGGGAACAAAGTTTTGGGTGTGGTTTTTGTTTGTTTGTTCGCTCGTTTTCTGTCTGTGTATATTTTATATATTTACCTACCTTTCTGTAGGTAAATGTGAGCTGGCTATTATGGCTAGAGCAAAATTTGAAACTCCTAGATAAATAAAACATCTATTGCCTTTGCTTAGAAAAAACAATTTAAAAAAAAATAAAAATTGATCCACTGACCACAGATGTTTTAAATCTGCCTATCTGCCTATAAAATACTCTAACAACAAGAAAAGAAATATTCTTGAGTAGTATAATAATAACAGAAGAAGTTATTTTGAAAAATGGACTAATTTAAAAGTGAAACATAATAAATGTACAGATTGTATTATAAAGTGTAATTACATTTGGTATCAGTGAACAGGATTTGTTAGCTCAGATATCCTCTCTTACATCTGCATTTTCCTGTTATTCACTCAATACTTTAAACAAAGCTCTTTTTATCAGAGATCATAAGCAGGAAATTGAAGAAAGTCCACCTATTTGGACCATCTGCATATATAATAATTTCTGGCTATGTATCATGATTTTAGCACGCCTGCTTCTCTACTGTCTTGAGCCACCTGTCACACATTTTTGTGAATCAAACTTTATGGCAGGTATTAACTACTTGTATTTGATATTCTACCATTTTATTGCTGCATTTTCCAGGCAGAACTCAGTATTGAATCAGATCCAAAAATGTTGTAGATTACAGGATTCCTGGCAACTTAGAACTATAGTACAGTTATGGACAGAATTTTGTATATGGATCAATTTTTCTTAAAGTTCTGTTTCAGCTGATTTCATAAGAAGATTATACGTAGTAACAGAATGACCAAAAACTTATTGAGGAAAATTTAGTGAGGTCCTTACAAGAAAGTGTTTGTTTCACAAAAGACTAAAGGAAATGATACAAGAAATTTGAGAGATAAGGAAATAATGAAATATGACCAACGATACATATTGACTCATTTTGATGAACAAAATGTAGAGTCAAAATATATTAAAAACAGTAATGTACATTTTTCTCCTTGCTTGTGCAGAAGCTTAACTAACATGAGTAGTCAAAAAACATGAAAGTCAGGAAAAAGTCAGGAAAGGTGAAAAAATGCCTTTCTTTTTTTCTTTCTTTCTTTAATTTCTTTTTCTTTCTTTCTTTCTTTCTTTCTTTCTTTCTTTCTTTCTTTCTTTCTTTCTTTCTTTCTTTCTTTCTTTCTTTCTTTCTTTCTTTCTTTCTTCTTTCTTTCTTTCTTTCTTTCTTTCTTTCTTTCTTTCTTTCTTTCTCTGAATTTTATTCCATCTTTTCTTTATTTTTTTTCTTTATTTCTTTTTTTTTCTTTCCCTCTTGAAAAGTAGGGAGATAATTTGTAGTTATTGAACTCCAGGGCCATAAACTCAGTTATTTTTGTCATTCTGCCTCCATTATCTTACTCTACACCTTTATGGAGATGCAAAAATTGCTCTGCTATCTCTGGACGTTACAAGGTCAACCTGCCTTTCACTTCAGTGGACTCCTTAAAGTGTTATTGTCAACTCAGAAGGCTGAGTCAGATGAGCTGAGTGCAGGTGGTGCCTCTACAGGAGAGAATAAATGCCTTTCCCCATTCCCCTCCCACCCTTCAGTGTGTTCCACAATGAGCCCAAGGAAGCACAAGTGCAAGCCATGGATCAGTAAATTGGCAGAGCTCAGAGTTCAGTCAGTCAGTCAATCTAACAGCAATTCATTCTTGGATTTGTGGATGCTGTGCAAAAGGATGCTTAGAAAAATCTAGGATAGGGTACTTATTAAAGGAGATTAAAGGGTATTATGGTGTGCTTCAGCAAGTTATAATTAAAAAAAAAAAAAAGAAAAAAACCGAAAAAGAAGACAGAGCAAAAGAGAGTGAGTGAGAGGGAGAGTAGGCTAATTTTTCCAGTCAATGAAGTTTCAAGGATGAGAAGCCTAGTTTTGCTTTGTTACTGGCTTCAATATTAATTATACAGTACTTTTTCCACTTAACAAAGAGAATCAGCTCCTTCAGTCCAAATTCCCTGGCTAATTTCTTTAAGGTAATAATGCATACATAAGACACAGACTCAATGCTTATTGCACATTGGAGGTGCACCAATGTAGCACATTTGCTGCAAATTCAGTCTCCTCTGAAAAGAAAGTGACTTATGACCCACAGATAGCCCAGGTATGAATCCTGTCTAAATGGAAAAGATGATTCAGCATTGGCTTCAGTCATGCAAATTGTTCCTATAGGGAAATATATTTCTGTCTCTTCATCTGCAGACAGAATGGGATGAATTTTATGGTGTTACACAGAACACCAGGATACAAAATTTGATGGTCACGTATGCCCTTAAAAAACAGTCTGTTTTTAAAATTATTTAGCATATTCACCCTCCATATAGCAGCTGATCACCCGTATATAAGATATTTGAAGACAAAAGGCTTATGAAGTCACTACTGAACATACATCCCAAAGGAAACAAAAAAACATATAAACTTTTCAAACTCCTAAGGAATTGAGTAATTTTATATTTATAATTTATATTCTTATTATTTTATTTTATTTTATTTTATTGTTTAAACTTGGGTCTATATTATATTTCCTTGGGTTTTGCTATTCTTGGTCAAGAATGCAAATGGCAAGAGCAAATTTCTGTTCAACTGGAACCTGGGAGTGTTTAGTTCCTCCAAAAAATATATATTTTTCCAAAAATCAAAATCCAATCTTGAAGGAAGAACCTTTTTGATTCTTCAAACTTGTTCTGTCTTCAGAGGTTGTTTCAGTTTCCAATAGGTGATGGAGTATGATCTACATTAACGTCCTTGGATTTCTGGGCTGTGCCTTAGGATCCCATTTCTTCTAAAAGTGAAGGTATTCCTTTCCCACCGACATTCTCAGCAGTGAAGCATTTTTCATATGCAACATCAAGGACTGGCACGCAGCAGATTAACACTTGTTGACCTGGTAGCCATGGCTCTTTCTCCCCCTTGCATTCAGACCACATTTAAGATTCAACTGTTAGAATAAAAAAAAAAAAAATATCAAAAGACAAAATCTTCCCAGCATGAGCCATATCTTTCACTTATCAATGCTCAATTATTCTGTGTTGTGCTTTTTGCCTCCTGGAGCAGTGCTACATGGAACCCAACACAGCCAGGGCTTGTAAAGACCTGTTACGTCCTTAGATTCCAGACCTGCAAGGTCACTTCATCAAACCGAAGCTCATTAAAAAGAAGGAAGAAAGGTGATCTACCATTCTGACCTCGGACATTGTAGCTGAAAAAGCCCTTTGCCATTTATATTTCAACTTTCAATGAGTATATGACTCAGTACTGGAAGGATTTGTAGCTGACACTCAATAGAAGCTGCTCTCGAATTTTGACAAATCCCATCTTGAGCCGAGAAGAGAAACAGATATTGATCCTAAGTGTACCTAATTCATCTCTGCACTTGTAATCCCAAAAGAAAATGGCTTCTATAACCAGAGGGCGTTCAATATTTTTTCCATCTTGTAAAATAAACAGCAGTTATTTTGGTGTGTCTTCATGCGTCGGGAGCAACATTGGAAGTAAACAAAGCACTGTTTTTTTTCCTTTCCTCTTTCTTGAGCAGAGTTACAAGAACTGCTGAGCCTTTTGATTAGACTAATTAAATTGTATCAAATAATTTAGACTGATGAAAGTGTGGAAGCCACAGCAGCACTGTGAGATCTGTGTCTCTGAAAGGAAGCTCCATGCCCTTGTCAGAGAAATGTATTTCGGCAGGGATCATATAATAAATTCTGAGGAAATTCATTTCACCCTGATGATCTAGCCTCAGTAGCAGTGTGGTGGCACTAGCACTAGGGGAGATCTGAGTGATGATATGTGGAGAGATAAAAGGCTGTGTTCTCTTGTCAATTACATTTGTGTAAATTTGGAGAAATTAGATTGATTTTTCTGATGCTGTTAAAGATAGAGCCTGAGGTCAGGACCTAACCCACAATTTTCCTTATTGTTCCCTTTTAAAGCATGTCATAGCAGAGTACCAGACTGCTAAATGTAAAAGGTTTAGAAGTTCTGTCCTGAGAGTCAGTCATGACAAGAACTGGATAGGAAGCAACCAAGCATTCTAGCCGATTAATATTTTCAGTTCCTAAAGTAGAATCACCTAGAAGGACTAATGCGTGTATACAGTGTTTGAAGTCCTCCTGTGATGTGGGAGAAACAGTCTGTTGTTTGAAATTAACAAGCCAGACATTTGAACCTCAGTCTCCCATCATTATTGAAGTATTGAATTTTGTGGGGCAGCTGTGACTCTTTCCTGACATAGCTAAGATCCACTAAATATGCTGAGTTTCTGAAAAAAGTTTTTGTTTCAATAAATCAGTCTTTTCTGACAGCAATGTCAACAGATGTTGAAAAATTTCCTCTTA
Source organism: Pyrgilauda ruficollis (assembly GCF_017590135.1). NCBI lineage: Eukaryota > Metazoa > Chordata > Aves > Passeriformes > Passeridae > Pyrgilauda > Pyrgilauda ruficollis. The sequence goes on along the minus strand of NW_024508877.1, from coordinate 373,708 downwards.
GCTGCAATAATCATACAAGGGAGCATCTGACTGCAGAAAAATGGTGAGCAGAGAAGAGTATTTGTAGACAGGTGAGACACATTAGGAGCAACTCATCAGGGACTTGAAATTTTTAAGCAAGACACACTTTAGATGTGTCTCTTGCTTAAAGGTGTGTCTCTTAATATCACTTAAGATCTTTCAGATCTTTGAAACCGGGGTAACATGGGCAACTTTGTGTAGATGGATGGTTGTCAGGAATCAATGTCACACATATAAGCACAGAGATTTTTCCTTGTGCCAGATCTGATTTAAATTTGTTTGTTCTTTTCTTTTTGGTTTTCACAGAATTGCAGAACTGAGGTTGCAAAAGACATCCAAGATGACCAAGTCTAGCCTTTGACTCCACTTCTTATATCTGTGAAGGGTGAGCGAGCAGTCCCTTCAAATGAGGTAGTTGGAAGGTACTTATCTTAATTGTGGTCTTAATTGTCAGATGATTAACTTAACTATTGCCC